>NW_026127396.1:0-11375 GCF_022985175.1 Labeo rohita
TATTGTTACTTTGTCAGATTTGTGACCTTTGTTTAGTGTTTAGACATTCATTCATTCATTCATTCATTCATTCGTTCATTATTTTTTTATTATTATTTTTTTTTTTTTTTTTTTAAATAAATGAAAATGAATAAATAAAAACACTTTATAATAAAGTTCATTAGGTAACATTAGTTAATATGAACCAATTATTAACAATACTACAGCATTTATTAAAGGAGAAGTCTGCTTCCAAAACAAAGATTCACATATAATGAACTCACCCCCCTTGTCATCCAAGATGTTTGTGTCTTTCTTTCTTCAGTCGTAAAGAAAATATGTTTTTTGAGGAAAACATTTCAGGATTTTTCTCCATATAATGGACTGAATTGTTGCCCTGATTTTGAACTTACAAAATGCAGTTTAAATGCAGCTTCAAATGATCCCGCAGCCCTTCAGTGTCCAGCTCCAACCCTAATTAAAGCTCACCTGCCTGTAGCTTTCTAGTAAACCTTCAGACCTTGATTAGCTTGTTCAGGCACGTCTGATTACGGTTTAAACTCTGCAGGACTGCAGCTCTCCAGGAACGGAGTTCGCCACCCCTGGACTAGTGTTCTCTATTATTTCTATTTATTCTATCTACTTTTAATTATTATAAAAGAGAATAACATAACCCTCTAACACTAGCTATAACTATTTATTTTATATCTTCTTTTTAAAAAAAATCTTACCACGTGTACTGTGTTACACTAACTGGGACTTTTCTTGGGACTTATACATTGTTGCTCTTTTGTTGGTTTGATTGGTTCGATCATCTGTCTGTGCTGTCTTGACTTGTCATTTCATTGGTTAGACTACGAAATGTTGATCTAGTTTCACTGAAAAATTAGTTTAATATATAATATCAAAAACAAGCTGGTCTTTTCAACAGGTTGCCATATTTTTCCTTCTATCAGATATGCCATTTGATCTAGTAAGTCAAATCAACAGCAGTAAATAAAATGGAAAAATGTTCTCAAACTTACTGTACATGAGACTGAAGTTTCTTTCATAAACTCGTCTGGCAAAATGTTGTATTCTGGATCCTGATGCTTAAATAAAACATTAAATGACTACATTAGCTGCTGTCACTGAGTACTGTCAGTGAAATGCTGACAGAAAACCTTTATATTGTCAGGCTGATGGGAGGAGATTTTGGGTTTGGTGACTGGGCAAGTACAGTGAGTTTTGTTTATTGTACATCTTGATTCTGGCTTACAGTGAAAATAAAAGACAGAGAAAGCAAAAGTCCCAAAACTCACATTGTTCAGACTTTTTATTGCCATACTGTTTTATAGGCATAATGCAATGTTAAATGTTGTTTGTTTAATTTAATTAAACCTTTTAAACTCTTTGACATTGTGCATTATTATAATACTAATAGATTCCAGATTTACATGGCTGTACTGACATTATAAAAAAAAAAAAAAAAAAAGGCCTTACATTGCCAAAGCATTGGTAACATTAAATGACAGACATACATATTTTGATAAAATACTAACAATGAGACAGAAAAGGCAAAAAAGTACACAATGATTTATTTTGTTATTGAACTTCATTTATCATTAGTGTTGCTTGATATGGAAACACTGAACATGAGGATGTTTGTGTATTACACAGATGTTTATTAAAAAACAGCAGGATAACAGAATTGGCAATACCAGCCTCTACTGTGACCTGCAGACAAACTGAAATGACAGAAATGAGAGTTTAAACTGTACTTTGTAACCAAATAAAATCATTTTAAGACAGTTGGTTATATATTTTGCTTCAGTTTGCCAGTAGGAAATATTAGTTCACATTTTTAAACATTCATTTTACCATTAACTGTAATAATTCAGCAAGATTTTTGTATGAACAAGGAGTTTGACAAAATGTTTTCTTTTGTCCAAGACAGCACAAAAAAGTTCAGTGTCAGCAACAGCTCTCATTGTGGTCTCAAGTGTGAAACAAACACACTATACAAAGCAAACATATACATCAGACAGATGCTGTAAATGACTGTGAATGAGAAAATTCACTATATTATATGTCTGAGTATGGTTCTTTTGTATTTACTTTGCTTTCTCTCATTATCTCTGCTTGCCTTTACATGGTCATACATGGAAAACATTACAGGCTAGAATAATTATCAAACTAAAGGGACATTTAAGGCACTAAACACTTTATAAAGATCTTTTCCAATAGGATTCTTATTTTTTTTTATTTTATTATTTTTTTTTTTATTCAGTGCATGTAAACATACAGTACTGTGTATGTGAGTATTCTCACCATCTGTAAAAAAAAGTTCTGTACTGTCAAGTACATACAAAATGCAGATCATCTTGTGATGTCTGCATTCTGACCTGAAAGAGAGAAACAAAGGGATCAAATTAATTTGCCATTTCATTTGGTTTGGTTGTTTCCTTATGGTCATTGTAATCAAATTAAACTCTTTGGCACAGAGTTGCTTTAAGTTGCCTTTTAATTCTAATTACATTTAGTATAAATGCACAAATGCAGCAGATTAATCACAAAAATTTCTCCTTTAATACATCTACATTAAAATATAATCAAATTTGTGTAGCAATTTAGCTCAAAAGGGAAACGTATATAAATAATTACAGTTAATTATGATTAATTACAATTATTTATATCAGCTGCCAGTAGTAACTGTAGCAGAAATAATTTTCCATCAACTAATATGTTTGTCCAGCAAACATTCAGTATAATTTCATATCAACAAGAAATTATATTTTCTTGGCCACAGCAAATAAATTTCTTAAAGTACCACTGCATTAGAGCATGTAGCTCAAATCGGAATCGTAAAGGGACATTAATTTACAAGGCAGAATCAGAATCAAAATCATGTAATTTGTGCACAAGAGTTTTATTAATGAAGGACTAACACATAACTAATCTAAACAAACAAACATGAAATCACTCATACATGGGGGAAGGGTCAGTGAAAAGCCATTAGAGAGACAAGGAAATGAAGCTATGAAAAGAGTCAGTTAACCACCTGAGTGAAACCATCAGTGCTGTCTAAACTTATACTAAACCTCTGTTTTGTTTAGTTAAATGAATGATACTTGCATTGCCTTGGTCCTTGAACAAGTGTCTGAATGCAGTCTCTGGTGAAAGTCTTGATGGTTTGGAGCAGCAGTGTTTTGGAATCGTGATCATGTTCTTCCGGGTCTGAAGAGTGATGAACTCGATGGTGACTGAGAGTTTCTTCCCATGTGAAAAGTGTAGAAGAACCAAGAGCTGAGAGGGACCCAGCTGAAGTCCTGTGATCTTTGGGGAATGGAAAGACAAGCGCAACTAACTGGCGCAACTAAGGGAGTCCCTACAAGTTCTAGCTCATCCTCCTCATTCTCTTAGGTTCTAAAGGAACCCCTGACTGACTGAGCTGAGTCACTCATGTGAGATGAGTGAAGAAAACTAAAAAAAACACTGAAGAGAGAAATGTCTGTTCGAGGACATTTCCATGAAGATGAATTCCAGGGTTGAGTGAAAATGTCTGACTCTTTGTGGTCGAGAGCCACAGCTCTATATGTTGGGGCCTGTCAGGCCCATCATGCACGCCCTGTGCCGGCTCAGGCTCCCCATGGGCTCCTCCACACGGGCAGCAATGGGAAGATTTTGCACAAGAGTGTGGGGGAAGAAGAGAGAGATGCATTTAAGGTCTCTGGCTGCGCCTCCAGGAGGTCCAAGAACCAATGGTAACTTTCACCTTTGGAGGGAAGGTTTATGACTCTTTGTATTTTGGTATTTTGCATATGTAGTTCGATTGGGTGTTGATGCAAAACTACTAAGGATTTTTAACACACTGATATGTTGCAAAGGTATCAACATATAATATACACCATCATTTAGATCATCAAAATAAAAATTCAAAGAGACCAAACATGGCATAGGTAAGTTATACTTGTAGTTATCTATCATAACAAATGCATATAAAAACAGTGCAATGAAAAACACAAAATTACAAGGCAGTAATACTGTACACAATGACCTGGGGCTATGTGCGATAGGAAGATCAAAGAAAGGTTTGTCTGTGAATGAATAAAAGTATTCATTTTCTATAGCAGTATGTTTCTGTTTTAGAGAGATTTAAGTAGGGGAAGATTCTCTCTACATACTTGTAGGTCGTAAAGTTTATCTGATCTGGCCGAGGTATTCTGGTTGCCATGGTGGGCGACTGGAGACGTCCCAGCAGCCAGTGTTGTGGACTGAGTGAGGGGGTCTGTGATTATTTGTTAATTCAATGAAACATTGATTTAGTAAATCGAATGAACAATTGTGTGTCTGATTGGCCCAAACGCTACATAGTGGTTTTGCAGGATGCTCCTCCCCTCCTCTGGTTTCTCTCTCATTAAGTTCTACGTATGCTGTTCTTAACAGCAACTTTGTGGTGTGTTCTACGTATGCTGTTCTTAACAGCGACTTTGTGTGAAACAGTTCTCTTTCCAAGTCTTGTCTTGTGGCCTTTTCAAGCTGCTTTCTGTGTCTGGCAGCTGTTAGAGCCTCCTGAAGACTGGTAATTTTCTTTCTGTTGTGCCATTCTGTCAGGTTCCTTATGTCTGTTCTGTTCCTTCTCTTACTGAGCAGGTGTCAGTTCCTTTTGGAACTCTATGACTTGCAGGTTCAGTTCATTTACCTCCTGTCTGAAGCCCTTGAGGGTGTGGGCCAAGGAGAAGATGATGCTGGCTGAGTAACTTTAATGGGGCTGTAAGCAGGGGGTCAGCTAATGACCAGGCTTTACCTGTAGTCAAATTATTACTCAAAACACTGATGGTTCACAGGTTTGGTCACTATGAAGGTGTCAAATAAAACAAAACTGAAATAAAATCAGAAAGAGAGAGGGAGAAGGAAGGGCTTTCCTTATTTAGTTTAAGATAGGAGATATGACAACGCAGTTGTCCCTTGTTCAAAGGAATGCTGCAGCAGGGTCATAAACCTAGGGAGACTGTTAGCTAAGCTAACATCCCAAGGTAAATAAGCAGAAACACTAGGAAGTGTTTCTAGTCTTCTCAGGCCTAGGCATGGTGAATGGTAATTGTACCTCATGTAATAGGCCTGACTGCTAAGGAGTAAGGAGAGAAAGTGCATGGTGTTAGTGCAAATTTATGAAGAAGAGGATGACGTGCTCAAGCTCTGTCAGATTGGATGAGGTCTGGCAGACATTTTCAGGTTTCTCCAGAAATATTTGATTGGGTTTCAAGCCCAGGCTGAAGATTTACAGAGTTGTCTGTAAGTCACTCTTGCTGTGTGCTTAGGGTCATTGCCCTGTTGAAAGGTGAATGTCCAGTCTGAGGTTCTGAATGCTCTGCACTGGGTTTTCATTGAGGCTGTTTCAGTATTTTGGTGGGTTGAGCTTTTCTTCTACTCTGACGAGTCCCTTAGTCCATGCTGCTGAAAACCGCTCCACAGCATGAGGCTGTTACCACCACACATTACTTTTGGGATGCTTGGAATTGAGGTTCATCAGACCACAGAATCTTGTTTCTCACAGTTTGAGAATTTTTGATGCTTTGTTGCAAATTCCAAGTGTGTTTTCTTGTGTCTTCACTGAGGAGAGGATTAAGTTCAGCCACACCACCATAAAAACAGATTTGTGGAGTGTTGCAGTGATGTTTGTCCTTCTGTAAGTTTCTCCCATCTGCATATATGATCACGGAGCTCCTAGTTTCAAACTTCTTCCATCAAGTATAACCGAGGCCTGTCTCTATCAGGTTTGTCCAGAAGGGCAGCTCTAGGATGAGTCCTAGTTGTTTCAAACTTCTTTTTCCCCAGATGTGTGTCTTGACACAATCCTGTCTCTGACCTCTACAGGCAGTTTATTTATTTATTTATTTATTTTTATTTATTTTATTTATTTATTTATTTATTTATTTTGACTTCAGGACTTGGTTCAGGGCTCATTCAGTTGAATTTGCCACAGGTTAACTCCACTCAAAGTGTAGTAACATCTGCAGGTGATATGAGTGCTCCTGAGCTATTTTGAAGTGTCCCAGAATGAATACTTATGCAATTGAATAATTTCATTTTATTTATTTATTTATTTCTAATAAATTTGCCTAGTTGTTACAAAGATGTTTTTTACTTTGTCATTATGGTGTATGGAAGTGTAGATTGATGTGGAAAAAAGTTATTTAAAGCAGTTAAACATAAGGCTGCAACATAACAAAACATGAAAAAGAAAATGCAAGGCATACAATGCCTATAGATTTGGATATAGGTTTGGATAGATATATACATATACAGAGAGAGAGAGAGAGATTCAAATGCTGGAAACTAGTTTATTAGATATTAAAAATGTAACTTATGACTAGGCTGTCAGTTTGTGTGTTAAGGTGGGAATTTTTAATGATTTCATTGCAGGTTACATCATTTCATGCTATGCCAGTAGGTGGCAGTAAGGGGTTGTCTTTATGAGTGTCAGACAGTCTCTGATAAAAGATCATGTGAAATCTCTAAAGTCTGCATAAAACTGCTAGTGATAGTTCTTCCTTATTATGATGTGTAGTGAAATGGCTGCTTGAACAAGAAGAAAAAAAAAATATTGTATTTATTTATTTATTTATTTATTGATTGATTGATTGATTGTATTGTCCATCGAGTGTTGATTTGATCACTGTGGCTGTGATGCTTTTATTTCATGCGAGGTTGTCTCACCCTTGCACCAGTAACACGTCCTTAGAGAAAAGATGTTGTTGCAAGAGGGAGGGGAAGTTACACTGATCAGCCACAACATTAAATCCACTAACAGGTGAAGTGAATAACTTTTATTACATTGTTACAAAGGCAGCTGGGTGTGAGATACAGTATTACATAGCAAATGAACATTCAGTTCTTTAATCTCATGTGTTTTGAAAGCAGGAAAAATGGGCATTCGAAAAGATCTAAGTTACTTTGACAAGAGCTAAATAGTGATGGCTACACAAACGGGTCAAAACATCAAGTCAAAGCCCATCAAGTCCATCTGATCTGATCACACAGAAGAGCTACTGTAGCTCAAACTGCTGAAAAACCTAATGCTGGACAACATAGAAAAGTGTAAGAACAAAACAAACAGCCGTAAACCAGTCAAAGTGCCCATGATAACCCCTGTCCAAAACCCACAATGGGCACAGGAGTGTCAAAACTGAACCATGTGTTCACAACAAAAAACAAGACAAAATTTGGAGCTTGAGCATCTGAATTTTGGATAGGAATATCACACTTCAACACAACACACCACATGGGCATCCAGAATAGATGATGTGGAGATTCAACAGTAGTTTTTAAAATTACAGCTGCGATCTCGGAAATATACCAACGTGACGAGAAAAAACATGATCACATATCAAACATGCTTAACTTAATGGAGTGATGATGGTGAGGGGGGTTAGGTGTTGTGGTCAGAGCAGATTTAACTTTGACCTCCTCTGCTTAATGTAGGAAGGTTTTTTTTTTTTTTTTATCTTCCTGTCTTTGCTTTAGAGCTACAGTTTATTTCATCTTCAGTGTTGCAGGGAGGAAAGCAGGTTTTATACTAGAAGTGTCTTAATCCACGACAACAAGATGAAGATCATTCAGCTTCAGTTCTGTGAGTTTTTCTTACACGATATTGGTTTATTTACATGCTTTTCAAACTTATTAAAATTATACAGTTTTATGTTATGCATAACGGGAATTTTAGTGTTATTTATTTATTTTATAGATGTATTGATCTGTTGTGAAGCTGCAGTGTCAGATCTACTAACTGATTTGGGATCAAATGTGATCATAAACTGTGATCTTGATGAAAATGATGTTTATTGGATTTTACTGAAAACACCAGATCCTCCAACAGTGATTCTACGATCAGTCTCAACACCAACATCACCTTTTTACTATAATAATACATTCAGAAAGAAATATTCAGTGCAGTTTAAACATGGTCTGGTTATAAATAATGTGACTGCTAATGAATTAGGAGTTTATTACTGTATGAAAACAGGCGCACCTCCAAAACTCAGCAACAGCACCAGACTGCACTTTAATGGTGAGTTTAATTCTTCTTTCAGTGATGAAGACTGATGATGGCTACTTATATATTATATAATTTATTGCTTACATTTTTAGATACTTGTAAAAACAAAATTATATTAATAAAATACATCATATCTGTATTTTTGGTGCTACAAATGTGCAGTTACAGTAACAGACTGTTGTCACTTTCTTTACAGAATCAGCTCAAAACTGAGTGTCACAATCATACAGTGGTGGAGTTTATTGATCAGAATCAAACACAATGGCAGATTATTGTCATCATATCTAGTCTGATGAATGGGCTTCTGCTTATTTTGCTGATCGGTGAGATATTTTCAATCTGTAAAAATAATTAAATGATGCTTTCCTCCATTGGCAGCTGAAGTTAATTAAATATGCCAATATTATTTAAGCTTTTGAATATTTTTAAATATTGTTTTTTAATATTATTTAAGATACATTAAAACTGTGTAACTGTACAATCATACTGAATCTGAAAAACTGTTCCATTTTTAGGACTATTAAATGTTTTTGTTGGAAACAGAAGATCTGCAGAACAATCACAACTCAGCACTACAGCATCTACAGCAGCAAGTTATAGAAACACTTCAGGACCATTTACGTTTTAAAAAATATGAATCCATCCTTATTACTAAAATTAATTTCTGTCTTAATAATTATTGAGGATTTGACTTCATTTGATATCTAGATTTTATTCTGCTTTCTAAAGACGAGTTGAAAATGATGAGATTAATCACAATTATTTTACTGAACCAGCAGTTGTAGTTTTATATTTTCCTTTATGCACCTGCCTTTGTATTTTAATATGTCCCACAAGTGAATCATCATATTTTGGTGTCAGTAAATCAAAAGATTAGAAAACTCCTGCTTCAGATGAAATGTGTCTTTAGAAACTTGTCTTATTCTGTATCTGCTGAAAAAAATTGTGAGTGGTTATTTCTTTTTTACCACTTTGACTTTGAATGGAGAGTGTGCGCAATATTATTCTTGTGAAGCCTGATTGGTTGAGTTTTCAATGCTGTTGCACCAAGAAGATGGTATTTTTTATGGTATATAAAGGACTGTTTATTTTATCAAGATTTTTTTAGTGAAGTGACCATAATATAATAAAGTCTGAGAGTGTGAAATGTCATGGCTTGTCAACCTAGTTTTCTCTGACTTTCTTTTTTTTCTTGCACCTTTGTTTGCCTGTTTTAACAAAATTAAAAGTGTGAAGGGTCTGTCTGCTGGGGATTTTATTATGCATTTAATTTTGAGAAAACATCTATGTCTATATTTTGGCATTTAACTAGGAATCTTAAAAAAAAAAAAAAAAAAAAAAAAAAGAATGAAAATAGACAGGTAATTGCTACAGTAAAATGATATTTTACTTCCTCACGTAAACAGCACTTTTCTTAAATACTAAATAATTTTAACATTATAGTAAATAACAGCACTATTGATTAGTTAGGACATCATGACTGTATGAACACAGACAAACCTCAAAGGAGAAGTCTACTTTCAAAACAAAGATTCACATATAATGAACTCACCCCCTTGTCATCCAAGATGTTCATGTCTTTCTTTCTTCATTCGTAGAGAAATAATGTTTTTTGAGGAAAACATTGCAGCATTTTTCTTCATATAATGGACTGATGGTGCCCCGATTTTGAACTTCCAAAATGCAGTTTAAAGGTGGCTTCAAATGATCCCAGCCAAGAAAGAAGGGTCTTATAGCGTAACAATCGGTTATTTTAATAAAAATAATAAAATACATAATTTTTAATGTCAAATGCTCATCTTGTCTTACTCTGCCTGGACGGTTTTGTTCCGGTTCATGACAGTTAGGGTCGAAAAACTCCCTCAACTTCAAAATCGCCCTATATCGCTGTTTTACCTTTTTTTTGTTAAGGGTGTTTGATCTTCTTTGCATGTTCAATTAGCAAAGACTGTGTCGGTACTTCTGCAGCGATGTAGGATGATTTAAAATGATTTTTGAAGTTGAGGGAGAAAATACGATTGGAGTTTTTTGACATACCCTAACTGTCTTGAGTCAGAATACACAGCAGGTTCAGGGACAGCAAGGCAAGACGAGCATTTGAGAATAAAAAGTATTTAAATTGTATTTTTAATGAAAATAACCGATCATTTCGCTAGATAAGACCCTTCTTTCTCGACTGGGATTGTTTACAACCACATTTGGGATCATTTGAAGCCACATTTAAACTGCATTTTAGAAGTTCAAAATCAAGGCACCATATCAGTGAAATGTTTTGCTCAAAAAACATAATTTCTTTACGACTGAAGAAAGAAAGACATGAACATCTTGGATGACAAGGGGGTGAGTACATTATCTGTGAATCTTCTCCTTTAAGCATTTCCAGATTCATCACAAATCTAATTAAACTAAAAAAAAAAAAAAAAAAAAGACTAATATATTTAAACTAAAGTCAAATGTATTTTTAAATGGCCAGCTCTAAGTCACACCTCAAATTCCTATTTGGTACTGTAGTGATCTCATATTTAGTAAATTAATATGTATTAATGAATAAATAAATAAACAAACAAACAACTCTGAAATGCTAAAACTGAAGTGCTAAACCAAAAACCAGAAAAATGTTCCACTGGCTTTGGCACTTGACAACCAATGACTCTCACCTTTGTCTAGAGTGGTGGTTTAAGTGTGAAACGATTGTTTTTCCAGTACCTTTATATTTATAAAGTTCTCACAGTTTAAACCTCTAATGAAAGAACAGCACTGCAGTATGTCTGCTTTCAATTGTTCAATAGATCTACACATTTAGTGCACATTTAGCACTTGCTAAATGTGTTAGTTCACCCAAAAATGAAAATTTGCTCATCCTCAGACCATTCCAGATGTTTGTTTGTTTTTTTTTTCCCCATCAGTAGAACGTAGTAAGATTTTTAAGCTTTGATTAATAAAATGCTAATCAGCAGCTATCGGAAATTGAGAGTCAAATAAGCATATAGGGAACAAAATTAATACTTGTGAAGTATAATGATTGGTGTGTGCAAGAAATTCAACTTTATTACCTGTAATCTAGACTCAGTCAAATGTGGAAGTCTGATTCTTTTCTCCAAACTGGTTGTTTCGGACAGTTTGTTTCAGTGAACTGAATCAAATAGCCATTTCACTGGTTTGTTTACATAATCACATGACATACATGCATTTATATTATTAAAGCACCCAATAATGGACAGGATGTTTTAAAGTGAGTAAATAAGCCTTAATCAACTCACCTTTTTACATAAGAACTTTCATTTCAACCCTTCGTCCGAGTGCTCAATTCACGCATGTGCATTTAACTGGCTTAGTGGACTTTGCCTGAGTCTGAACC
>NW_026127396.1:11875-24174 GCF_022985175.1 Labeo rohita
CCCTCTGGTGCCCAGGGAAGAAAACAAAAAAAACAAAACAAAAAAAAAAAAAACAAAACAAAAAAAAAGAAAAAAAAGAAAAAAGAAAAGAAGAATAATCCCTTAATGATTATGGGAGCTTGTATTTCAAATATTTTTATTTATTTATTTATTTATTTATTTATTTTTACTTGTTTTTAAGAAATGGTGTTTAAACATCCCTAAAACAATGTTCATTCAACTGAGCAAAACTGTTTAAGATATTAGCCTTGTTTTGAATTAAGTCATTAAGATAAAATTGCAAACAAAAACAAAAAAATAGAGTGAGGTTTATGCTAAAACTGGAAGAATATCTAAAAATACAAGTTAATTGTGTCATTTACTGTCAATTACAAATCTCTCTTCCATTTTATTAAAGTAAGTGTTTTACTGAGTGTGTTTTACTGTGTGGCAAATACTGCTCACCTCAGAGCCGAATGACCTCCAGCTCCCCCTCTCTGGATGTCCAGCTTCACCTCTGTTTGAACTAATGGGTGGGGTTATGTTTAGGATAGGGTAAGGGGTAGGGTTAGGGTGTGGTTAGGTGTCTATCTCCACCCATTACCTCCAGCGAGGGGAGCTAGAGCTCCAGCTCCTCCCATTTGGCTCTGCAGCGAGGACCCTCTCTTGTGTGGCGCCCTCTATTGGATAAAACAATCCTATAAATGAAGAGTTCCAAAAGCCTCTAAAAGCCATCTTGGTCAAAAATGAGATAATGATACTGAAGGAATGCTCCCAAGACATAGTATATGTTCATCAAATACTTTCACTTCAAATGTGCTAAATCCCAGCCTCAGCCCAATCAGAAGTACCAGCACTTACATAGAAACCTATACATAGTAGCCAGAAAGAAATGCTATTTTTAAAGAAAAACGTCAGACGTACTTCAAGGCTTTTGCATCTAAACTTTCAAATATAAATGTTATAAACGTGTACTCATGTGGCACACTTAAACCAGTGAAACAGGCAAAGTCCACTGAAACAAACTGTCTGAAAGAACCAGTTTGGAGAAAAGAATCGGACTTCCACATCTGACTGAGTCTAGATTACAGGTAAAAATGTTGAATTTCTTGCACACACCGATGATTATACTTCACGAGTATTAATTTTGTTCCCTATATGCTTATTTGACTCTCAATTTCCGATAGCTGCTGATTAGCATTTTATTAACCAAAGCTTAAAAATCTTATTTACTGCTCTACTAATGGAAAAAAAAAAAAAAAAAAAACATCTGGGATGGCCTGAGGGTGAGTAAATTAAGAGCAAATTTTCATTTTTGGGTGAACTAACACATTTGGCAAGTGCTAAATGTGCACTAAATGTGTAGATCTAGTGAACAGTTGAAAGCAGATAACACTACTACTACTACTAGGATTAATGACAGCTGGGTTCATGAATATTAATCACGTTGTCTGCGTTCGCTCGTACTGATTTGCTGAAATCAAAACCAATGTGATTTCTGTTTGCGTATTAGTTTGGCCTACTACCGTGGAAACCGGCAGTTCTTAAAAGCTGAAGAATTACAAAGGAACTCTGTTATTTTGACAGGAAAATACAGCAAAGAATATCTTTAAAATCTTATTTAATTCTGCATGTTATATAAGACTCTCCCGCTCTTTATCTTTCTTTGCGAGTGTGTGTGTGTGTAATGAAACAAAATAACTAAATAACCAGGAACAAAAGTGCACAAAGATGCAAGCAAAAGGGAACAGAGACACCAACCATACAACATTTAAACAAGAAACAATAGCACTTGACAAAGGACAAGGGAAACACAAAAGCTAGATAGATTAATCAGTAGGGGGAACTACAAAGTACTACAAACATGACACAAAAAAAAAGAAAGTAACAAAACACAACACACAAAACCTCTGTGAGCATGGGTGGTTATTTTTGTTTATCAAATGAGCTTTATTGATTTTGAACACCGTCCTCAATGTAATTGTGTTGTTCTTCATTATTAACACCTGCTATAATAGCTTTTAGAATAAAAACATCCTCAAACCTTCATTGAAAAGAATATATGTTGGTGTGTGTACCATTATTTTAAACACATTTTTAGGTTTAGGTTTTACACATATGTTAATACACAAAAAATTAGATAATTTCCACCGAAATTATCACATGCGTTGCACAAAATGAGTAGAAGGTCTCAAATGCAAGTCCTCTTCTGTTTTTTATAAAATCAAACTGAACAAATTGCGCTCTTGTATGCCTAACAGTATTTTTATTAACAATAATAATATTAAAAATAAAATAACCTTAGCAGAAACATTGTTAAACTTGTTTTGAGGAAATATATAAGTCTTCAAAAAATTGTCTTGTAGTTTTATCAATAAACAAAAATATACAAAGATTTATGTACAAAACTATTGAAGGGTTATAATATTCAATATTCAGACATAACATTTACACATTAACACAGCATCTTTATGAATGTGTTTGTCTCTTGAGAACACTTCTACTTGAGAACTTAGTAGAATTTTGGCATTTGATCACAAATGTTGTGAGACTCCTTGTTCATGCAAAAATGTTACTAGATTATCAGGTAAAATAAATGTTTGAAAATGTGAACTGATATTTGGTGCAGTGAAGCGAATGAATTAAACAATCATTTTAAAATTATTTTCTTTGGTACTTAAATGGTTGCACAGTATATTTACATGACATTAACACAACAGAAGCTTATAAACATTTGTCAGTAACATGTTTACTGGGGCATTTTAATTAATTACTGCTTTGTTCATGTTAAAAATGTTTGTTTAGGCTTAAATCTCATCTCTGTCATTACAGTGTGTCTGGATGTCACAGCAGATGCTGTTATTGGTGGTTCTGTTGTCTTAAAGTATTCTTCTACTAAACATGATCTTAAACTTCATGACACAGTGGCAGTGAGAGTATCCCAACAGTCATTTAATGGAGGAACAGGTTCCATAGTCTGAGAACAGAACTGAGAACATTCTCTGAGAATAGAACTGAAATTTTCTGATGAAAATTTCTGATGTGAAAATTTCTCCAACAAACTGAACGATCTTTAAAACACAATACAGGAAAATACATCTGCCTCATCACATTTGAACGTTAGACCACACAGCTAATCATCAACCAATGAAATGGGTAAAATGGCTTTTAGTTGGTTTTGCATCTGATCTCCTCATATTCACTTCCATACTAACCATTTAAGCATATCAAATAATGGCATCAGGTCTTGAAACAAAGTAAAAATAATTTAGAAACAGTATGATGAGATTAAGCATCAAAAGCATTTTGTCCATATACTACAAAAACACAATACAAAATTCTATAATAGCCTACATACAATACAAAATAATATGTCAAAAAAGAGAGAAATGTAAACCTGACAGGGTTTGTGAGATCCTGTGATGACAAAATGGTCAATCAGTGAAGAACCACTATAACATTTAAAGAACAAAAAACAATCATTGTGTACTTTTCTGTAATTGTGTGTAAATATGTGTAATTATAATTTAATGATAACAATGCTTTGGCAATGTAAAGCCTTTTTATCGTGCGAATAAAGTCACTTGAATATTAAATCTATTATTATCTGCCTTGTTGGCAAAGGCTACTTACTAACTTCTCCCACCAGTGAAGATTACAAAATACAACAGACTAACATCAGCTCTAGTGGCGCAGATGGCAAAGCATGTGCAATAGTCATTTTTGGCGTGATCGCCCCAGATTTGAATCCGCCTTTTGCTGAGATTTTTTTTTTCCTTTTCGAATTTTATTTCACACCAAAAAGGCATTTATTTTTTTTAATAAAAATGAAGAAAATATTTTTTTATATAATTAATATAGTATAAGTTGAAAATAAAGTATCGGGTAGGGTTAGGGTAGGTGTAGGGAGGGCTTTATATTGTCCCAGTAAGGTGGCATCCATTTCATAACTTCATTAAAATTATAATTTACACTCAACACATTATTATTGCATACTATTTTATATTGTATTACAACACTGAGGTGCAGATAATTGACACTTTTTTGCAATAAGTAAGTAATAAGTAATATAAATAGCAGAAAATCCTGATATTTTAACGTAGTGTAAAAAGAATCCGCTATTTACACTTAAGTGCTGCCAAAAAAAAAAAAAAAGAAAAGAAAAAAGAAAAAGAAAGCAAACATTCAGCCAAACCTACATGCTGATATGTTGAACAAGGCTGTGCGCTTGGTGACATTTCACTGTTGTAGTCCCTTTGTGTCAGAATGAGGATGTAGAAGAAACAAAACCACAAATAACATTGTATTTCCTTAATTGTTCCAGCTCACCTGTCAGATGTTTTGTGTGTCTGAAGTTTCTCCTCCCATCAGACTTAGTCAAATCTCCCCTTGTGACTCACAGTCCCTGGGCAATCTATAAGTAGAAAAACAAGAGAGGGGAACTATGAGAAAGATCTTTCTGGACTGAGCCCAGATCTGAAAACAGGTAATTTCTTGTTATAGAAAAATGTCAGCTGGTTTTTAACTAATTTTCAATACCATTTAAAAAAAAACAGGCTATATTTCCCTGTTGTAATCAATTCTCTCTCTTTCATTTTTATCTGTAGGTCAGAATGAGGAGGTTGCTGGAAATTATTCAATCTTTTGCTGCTTTTACAGTGATAAGCCTGTTGAAAAAAACAAAAAAAAACAGACTATGTTGGATAGGTATGTTTTGTAGCATTGCAGCTGGTTATGAGCTGATTTAAGCTGGTCATGTGCTGGTCCTAAGCAACTAGCTCCTGCTCAGGTAATAACCAGCGTATAACCAGCTCTGGAACAGCTTAAACCAGCTTATGACCAACTAAGGACCAGTTTAAAACAACTCAACCCAGCTGCCATCCTCCAAAACATACCTAATCAGCATATTGTGTTTTCGTTTTGTTTTCTTTTGTTTTCAACATGGACTAAACTGAAGACAGAAGACATAATGTTCAAGAAATTACATTTTATTAAAGACTCCTTCAGAAAAATGTTTCAGTGGAGAATACAGCACTTTTCCAGAGGGGTTTACAAAAGGACACTTTCCTCTGATACTCATGTAAGTCTGAGCAAATTTACTTTCACTTATTACATCAAATATCACATTAGATGGACAGATGATTATAGCTGAAAAGCTGCTGAAAAGACCAGCTTATTATTATTATTATTATTATTACATATCAAACTTAATTATTGTTCAGTGAAACTAGCAAAATATTTTGCAGTCCAGCCAATGAAACCAGAAATACAACTAAGCTTTTGTCTTGTTTTTATTGATGAATTAAACATTACATAGACATTACAGTACATACAGATAATTGGAGATGCGATGAGATCAGACACATGATTGATACTGAAAATGGTAAAAGTTCAGTAGAAGAACAAGAATCAGATTAGATGTAAAAAATGGATGAGTCAACTTGTTAAATCTGAAAAGATCAGTGAATATCTGGCACATATTTTTGATCAGCTTTTTGTGGTTGCTGCTGACCTCAGTTGACAGTTCTTGTCATAGAGAAGTAATTTATGTGTGGTGTATAGACCGTATGATACTTTGATGAAAAAGTAGCATTTTACCCTAATTTCTGAAATATTTATATGCAATATTGTCAAATATTGAAACACATATTGATAATGTTGGGCCACCATAATGATTATTGGTTAATTTCTGTGTGAAACGCTGTTTGGACAAACACGTACTTGGCATTGTTCAAGAAACATATCCGCTTGGATATAGATGACGACTTCCGCCAGAGAGAACACGGAAACGTGATTGCTGCACGGTAGCGTTTTGAAATATATATATATACATATATTAATTTTATTGGGGCACCATGATCATCAGGTATGTTTATGATTTCTTAATGAAGTTCTGTTTTCACAAATATATATTGTACATCCCACACATTTCACTTTAGCTCGTCTGCGATATGTTTGTACGGTCGTCAGTGGCCTTTTTTTTTTAAGTGAAAAAACTTCACTTAAACTAGCATTAACAAACAAAACCTTTTAACACCACTAATGCATTAACCATGGTTTAATTAACTAATGAGTAACAGGAGAAATAGCTGAAACTATTCTTGATTTAGCATTAGCATTAGCATGTTGTATTTTTGTTTTGTGGTGCACGTTGTTCTTTTTATTCTGCTGTATGACACTAGCAGCTATCTTTAGCCATTTGTATTACTGATGTGAAGTGATCATGTGAAGTTAGTTTTCGTCATTTGATTTTCCTAGTCTAATGGGGCATTTAATATTTGAAGAGTTCAGATGCAAAACCAGCTAAATCCATCTGACGTCTTTCTTTAAAAAAACACATTTTTATCAGGCTCAGATGTATAGGTTTCTATGTAAGTACTGGTACTTCTGATTGGGCTGAGGCTGCTATTTTAGCGAGTTTGAAGAAAAAGTATTTGATGGACGTATAATGTGTGTCGAGAGCATTCACTCAGTTTCATTATCTCATTTTTGACCGAGATGGCTTTTAGCTGGTTTTGCATCTGCACTCTTTATTTCTCCAGTAAGATAAGATGGGTTAAGATGCTTCCCTTCAGAAACATTTACTGTCAATAAAAAATAAATTGTCAAATAGTCTATGATTTCAGACTGAATGATTAATTTTACTGTATTTCTCTCTCTCACATGAAACTGTTAATCCAACATAACTGACAAATCACTATAATAACAAAACATTAGATAATTTAACCACAACGTCATCTTATCAGGATTTTGAAATTAAGAGTGTCTTACAAGTCATTTTTTTCTTCTGTTACTGCAGTGGCTATTTCATCTGTGTGATTGCATTGCTGATAAATAAAGGTGAGTATCTGAACAAGCTACATTTAAAAGATACATTCATGCAACAAACTGTTTACAATCAGTACAATACAAATTTTCTGTCATTTCAGTGTATCCGCAGGTCACAGTAGAGGCTGTTATTGGCAGTTCTGTTGTTCTGCCGTGTTCCTCAGCTAAACGTGATCAGGACACTGAAGTGCATTGGAGACACAATAACAGCAAGATTGTGTATGATATAATTAAGGGTGAATATTCAGTAGCATTACAGGACCAACAGTACAAGAACAGAGTTGAAACTTTCCCTGATGAGTATGAGAGAGGAAACTTCTCCATCAAACTCAACAATCTTCAACACGCTGATGCAGGAGAGTTCAGCTGCTTCATCAAACCCTCAGACAAACAGGAGACCATAAAACTGATCCCCACTGGTGTGTAAAAAATAAATAAATAATTAGATTAAAAAAAAAAAGAATTCCAGTCTAAATGGTGTTGTATATAAATGATAGACAGATCTGTTGTCTGTATCACAGTGCAGTAATGTTTTTGTTTTTTTCTTTCTGAACTTACAGAATCAACAACAGAAAAAGAAAACAAAAACACTGAACAAGAAAACCAAGGACCAGAAACAAAGTCAGACTGGTGGAAGATATTACTGATCTGTGTTTGCACACTTGTATTAGTTTTTTTGTTTATAATAGCCTATTTCATGGTTCACAGGGGAAAAAAGAGCTCAAGCTCCGTTATAGAAGGAACAGTTTTTTTTTAAGAATTAACAGACTCATTTTCTTTCACACTGACTACATTGTACAGTATGTTAAAAATGATTTTCAGTTAGTACAGCTTTCATTGTTTCTTTCAGGTGCACACTACTGTTAAGTCCTGTATTATAAGTATTACACTGTTTTGTGCTCTGTTGCTGTTTTACAATAAATTGATACAAAATAATGTGCACTGCTTGTTTGTACTGGATAACAGAATGAGATCTTGAAACACAAAAATAGGATTATTTTTTATATCAATCCTGTCAATATGTTGCTGCCTTAACATACCAGTGTTCTTTCTTCATGGTGTGTTCTGCCAGAACAAAACTTTATTAATTATCTTAAACTCAACAAATTTCCAGGACTGAAGTGTTTTCTTCTGAAATCCATACATTTTTTTGGCTTAACATTTAAATACTTTCCTGTTGCAAGTTTTTATAGCAAGTATTATGAAAGCTTCTCTTCACCTGCACTTACTCAACGCCTTATTACATTACTCCCAAACCCATTTGTCTAAATAATTACAACCTTTAAATGCAACTACAAACGTTCCTAAATTTGGTTGTAAATGTTCCCAGCCGAGGACGAAGGGTCTTGTATAGCGAAAAGATCGGTTACTTTCATTAACAAAATACAATTTTAGTTTTAATCTCAAATGCTCATCTTGTATTACTTTTTGAACTCTCAACTTCAAAAATCATTTCAAAATCAATTTACATCGCTGCAGAAGTACTAACACAATCTTTACCAAGTAAACATGCAAACAAGATTAAACACCCTTAACAAAAAAGGTAAAACAGCGATGATTTTGAAGTTGAGGGAGAACATGAGATGGGAGTTTTTCTACATACCCTAACTGTCATGAACCGGAAAAAAAAAAAAAAATATAAAAATTTAGTTTCCAAACAAAAATCTGACTCCAGAATAAAGTCAAGACTCCAGCATTCGATGTTAAAAAGTATATAAACTGTATTATTTTTATGAAAATAACCAATCGTTTCTCTAGACAAGACCTTTTTCCTCGGCTGGGATCATTTGAAGCTGCATTTAAACTGCATTTTGGAAGCTCAAATTTGGGGCACCACAGAAGTCCATTAATATGGAGAAAATTCCTGAAACATTTCCCTCAAAAAAAAAATACGTAATTTCTTTATGACTGAAGAAAGAAAGACATGAACATCTTGGATGACAAGGGGGTGAGTACATTATCTGTAAACTGTTGTTCTGGAAGAGGACTTCTCCTTTTAATATAAAGCACAGATGAAGGATCTTTGAGGGCCCAGTGAAGGTCAAACACAATACAAAATGCTATATTTCATAGGCCTACAATACAAAAGGTTCATGCGCACAAGGCAATTCTTGGATGAATAATACGTGGAAACTTAACATTATTATAAAAGAATAGATGTCTATAGGAACGTCCATAGAGACCTACTGAAGATCAGATGACATGGGAGCACGTATCATACTGCAAAAATCACATGATTTCAGTAAACTAGGCTTTATTATGTCACAACTGTAGAAACGTTTGAAAGTTTCAATGGTTCACCGCTGGGTGGCAATGATGTCAGTAAACCCATGGATCATGAGATTGCCCCCCAGTGGCGAAACATTGACAGTGTTTATGGTTTTTATCTCATCTTGGGTCAGTTTTATAAACAAGCCTCCATAAAACAGGCCCTGCAGATTAATAAAAGAACATTTATTGTGCAGACACTTATATTTATTGGTATTTGATGAGTTGGTGATTTTAATTTTATATATTGTGTTTTCAAAAAAAAAAAAAAATTGCAGTGAGTTTTGTTGTTGTTGTTGTTGTTGTTGTTGTTGTTGTTGTTGTTGTTGCATACACAGTTTTGACCAGCAGGCCTCACCAGTGTGTGGTGCTTCGAGTGCTATAAAACACCTTTTTTTGAGCTAAATATAAAATTATACACAACAAAAAATATGTTTTCATTTTCAAAACGACAGACCTTTATATATATAAGCCTATAACTAGTATAAAATATTTCACTAATACTTTAAGGTCTAACAGGTTTAAACTTTTTATTTGATTTTCTGAATAATAATTTTTCAGTTAGCCCAGATTATTATTAAGCACAGGTTAAACATAAACTTTAAGAACATGTCATACAGTCACATAAACTGTTGGTTTGAGGGTAGAAGTCTCAATATGTGGGTAGAAGTCCAGCATACTGAAAGAGCAATGAGGAAAACACAATTATTTCAGCAACAGTTAAAATAAAAGCTGTATAATACAAAATAAATGTGTGTGCTAATAAATTCAAAACGTTCAGCAGACCTAAAACAAGCAACACACACAACTAAACATGCTAATATGCCAACAAACAAATTTAAACAACAGAGTTTGAAAGGCAAATCAAGACAATGTTGGGAGATTGGGTGTTTTTGGTCTCATTCAGTTTTCAGTCTGAATAAAAAGATCACTGCTGATAAAATTCATACCTAAGTCACCATGATGGTAACTTTGCAACGTACTTGGCTTGTCTGAACTTCTGCCATCAGACAATCAGAGATATGATCACTGAGTCTCCATAGCAGTCTGTCAGGATGAAAACAGGAGATTGAGGCAGACGGCTTTCTGGATTGAGCTCCGATACAAAAAAAGAAAACAGGTAATTTCTTAGAAAAATGTTGACTCTTTGTTAATTAAGTTTTGAAAACTTACAAAATCAGGCTGTATTTCTCTGTTCTTTTAGGTTTTCTCTTTAATTTCGTTCTGTAGGTCTGAATGAGGGTGTTACTAGAATCTCTGCATTCTTGTTCATTCTTCTTTCAGTGATAAAAACTGAAGTCAAGATATGTTTTTAAGAAAGAGCGTCATCAAGACATCATTCAGATAAAGTTTTACTTGAAGTTCAGGATCCAGAATACAGTGTTTACCCAGAAGAGTCGACGAAAGGACGCTTTACTCTCATACTCATGTAAGTCTGAGTACATTTACTAATTTCATTAACTGATGTTAATTTCACATCAGATGTAAGCTCATCTATAGCTACCTACTGACCAGACCAGCTTATTTATTTATTCAAATGATGTCAAATTTAATTGATCTTCAGTGAAACTAGCACCGAATTTTGTAGTCTAACCAATGACAATTTGAAATAAAACTAAGCTTTTCACATGACAGTTATTGATGAACTAAATTTCAATACAGTTGAGATACAATGACTGAAATCAGAAATATGCTCAATATTATTAATGGTGAAAATTCAGTAGAAGTTCAGAATATATTTGAAAACATACAAGAATCATCTTGCCTCTCAGGAGTCTTACTGAATTTACTAAAGTAAATTTGAGAAATATTCATAAAACAAGGGCTTTTATGACCATATCATCTCGTTACTGTCGACGTCAGTTAAAGTATGACATCTTCCGTACTGTCCGTAGCTTACGGAAGTGGAGGAGTCACGATACGTTCTGCTGAGAACGTAATATTTCACCCTAATTTCAGATTTTTATTTATTGATTTTTTTTATATTCAATAATTTAAAGAAGCATATTGATAATAGTGGGTCACCACAATGAAAAGGTACGTTTGATCAACTCTGAATGCTGTTTAGAAAAAAACAAGTGACATACTTCCTAGTGAGGGCCTCAGCCTGCTGTGTTTGGGTTGTCAAATGCTTTATTTTAACTAGAAAAGGGACATTTTGTTTAAGTGACACTAGTAGATTAAATGTGAATTGGTTAAATAATGATTATCAGGTATATATGCATGGTTTATTTGCTGTACATATTGTTTTGATTTAGTGATTAGCATTTAGCATTAGCATTCTGGATTGTAGTCTGGGTAGAATGGATAAAGATGATCGCCTTCATAAACATTCACTGTCAAACTGTACTATATTTAGGGTGAGTTTAGTATGTACAGGATAATGGTGAACCTAATATATTATTATATATTATTAAAGGACAATAAATGGATACATATCCACATATCTAATGCCTTTTGACATTTTAATTGAATAATAATTAAAAAAAATACAGATATCAGACTAAATGATACATCTGAATTGCACTATATCTACCACTGAATATTACACTATAACTATAAGTATTTTTTAAGTATTTCAAGTATTTTTAAGTATTTTTTATTGAATTGCTTTTCCTTTGATACAGCATGAGGTGAAAATGTTCAGTTTCCTTTAGAATAATCAGTAGCACAGGTTATCCTCATGTGGCTTAACTTACCCCACACTGAGGGGTAAGTTGAGCCAAGAGACTTTTTTCCCAGTTCATTTTAGATTCAAAATGATTATTCCACATCCACCACATTCTGAAATAGGGTTAGAAAATACAATTTGTACAATATAAACACCATTACGCCTATGAAATAACTCATAAAACTTGTGTTTGTTTGTGTTAAAATGAATTAATATTCAACATAAAATAATAAGCTCACAGATCACTTTTATCAACAACAAAACATTAGATAATTTAACCACAAGGATGTCTTATAACATCTATGTGGGAATCAACTAAACTTTGACCTTGGTATTACTAGTGTCATGATACTGCTTGAGTTACAGGAATATACTGATTTTTTTATTTTTTTTTCTCTTTTTGCAGATGCTGCTTCATCTGTGTGTTTGCAGTGCTGATAAACAAAGGTGAGCATCAAACAAATCATACCACGCAAATAAATGCCAAACTGTTTGCTTACAGCTTCTGTGATTTCAGGTTGTCTGCAGGTCACAGTAGAGGCTGTTATTGGCG
>NW_026127397.1:0-23642 GCF_022985175.1 Labeo rohita
AGCCTAGAACTTGTGTTACATCTCTGTTCTTTTTTGGCAAGAAAATGTATACTTCTGTTGTGGTCCACTCCTCATATTCCTTCTACCACTATGTGGTTAAATCAAATCACCACTTTTCTACCCTTAGAAAAACTGACCTGTGACTTGCGACAGAGATCTGACGATTTCTGGCGCATCTGGTCCCCATTTTGGGACTTCCTTGAGAATGTACGCTAATTGTGTTCTTTTTTTTTTTTTTTTTTTTTTTTTTCTTTCTTTTTTTTATTTATTTTATTTTATTCATTTGTTTGATCATTTTATTTAATTATCACTTTCTTCTTTGGTGCTATTGCCCTTCACTGTGCTCTTTAAGCATAAGCTGATGGATCATTGTATGTTGGACGATTATGTTTGCTGATATAAGACACCTACTGTATTGTACTGATTTGTTTTTGTAAAATGCAAAAATGCAATAAAAAAAAAGAAAAAAAAAAAAACAATATTGAGATGGCAATCAAACTGGGTGAGATGAGACATACTACTACTAAATTATAAATGCTACACATGCAAAGAGAGAGAGAGAGAGAGAGAGAGGGACTGAGTCAACCAACCAGAGTAGAAATCCAGCTTTTGTTCCAGTTCCTCTGTTAACATCTTGGGTTTTTTTTTAAATCCTCCAACAAGGAGCTCACTGTCTTCTTTTGTCTCCTTTCCCGGTCCTTCACATTTCTCAAGTCCCGTCATAACTTCTCCATGTTCTCTTGATACACGGCCAACTTCTCTTTTGCTTTCACTGGCTCAAGGGCATACTGATGATCCTAAAAAATATTTAGCAACTCAGTAACTTCAATCCTGTCTCCTAACTTCTAAAAATGTCACTGTTACAGCCACAAAGCATCCAAAGGTGATAAATCACTTTACTTACAGAGATTGACTCATGAAAGAGGTCTTGTCCTACAAATCCCACGACAGGCATGTTAGACCATGGCTGTGGAGATTCTTCAGTTGCCTTGTTTGACGTTCTACTTAACCCTGATGAACTAGGCTGCTAGAAAAAAAGGAAATTGTTTGAACTTACAGAAACACGTAATCAATTAGAATACATTGTGATAATAAAAAAAATGCTGTGACAAACCTTTGAAAGATGATCAGGAAACTTGAAAATGGATGGGATCGCTCCTTGCCGTAAATGGACTGTCTGTCCAGTCTTGTCAAAATCTTCAGGCCGAAAATGACAGCTGCACAGTACGGTGCAGTCCTTTGGCTTAAACCCCTCTCTCCTGAGTGCTATTGCCCATGACTGACGCCTCTGTTTATCACTTGGGAATCTACAAACAAAACAGCATTTTTGTAGTGTACTTCAAGGGACATAGCCATGTGATAGCAGTGTAAATGGGCATTCATTCACCAAGAAAGACGACAGCAATAACTAACCATAGCAATAAAAGCATCCACACTGACCATTGACAAGCAAAGTCTCTCCAAGTGTTAAATAATGTATGGCTAAAATGTGATGGATTCTGATTGACTATTAGCTTCTAGCTTTTTTATCATTCTCAAATCGCTCTGAAAGTGACCCCAAACGGTATCGTTCTTCATATGGTTATAGTTTATGTGTGAACGTCGTCATTCACATTAACGATTAACTTTACAAACTAACACTGACACAAACTTTAGGCAACTCTTCACCATCTTGCAATTATAATATATTCATCATTGGTTTTCTTCAACTTACATTAACATAACTTAACGTTACCTAGCTCTTTCTTTCATAGGATAACATTAACTTCGTGGTCATCACCATGAACAGTAACAGACATGAACTTGTCGAGCAAAATAACTTTACAGACTACAATGACACAACTGTGTGGACAAATTTCCAACATCTTACCATCATATTACATTGATGTAAATACATTCTGTTCATTGTTGGTTTTCATAACTGGCAAAAACAACTTGCACTAGCATGGGTAACTAACTAACTAACTAACTAACTTACGTTAGCATGGATTAACTACGTGCGGTCGTCAACAAAGGACTGAAACATGACACTGAAACAATATAATTTCGTAACCACAATGTCATAAAATGCAATGTTATCCCTTGCTGTTTGGTTTTTTAATTTCTTTCGTTCGAACATCCATATGCAGCACAAAAGTCCAGCATCTTCAGAGTTGATCTGAATGCCGGGAAACTTTTGCACTTCCTTCAGATCCCCGACCCAAGATATATACATCTAGTCAGTATATATATCTATGATCTAAACTCTGCAGGCCTGCGGGCCTCCAGGACTGGAGTTTATCACCCCTGCTTTACAGCGTAATTCAAAGATGTTTAAATCCATTTAATTTGCTGGCGCCAATAGCCTCTGGCGTGTCAACATATAGTGCAATTGCACTGCAGACTGGAGTTTGAATCCCAGCTCGTGGACCTTCCCCGGTCCCACCCCCTTCTCTCTCCCACTTCGCTTCCTGTCAAAACTACACTGTCCTATTTAAATAAAGGGAAAAAAATGTCAAAAATAAATCTTAAAAAAAATCCATTTAATTTTAATATCTGGCCACGGAGCAAGGGTTTTAACTTTTATTCTGTCCTTACTTGTTAAAGCTGGACTGCATTTTCCTCTTATAACCTAGAAATAAGAATAAGAAAGCATGATGTTACTTGAGTGCAAGTTAGTTTAGTTGTCATACATAGTCACATTCAACAATGTTAATGTACTAAACAGTGGGCATCATTTACGAAACAAATGTACGACAGAAAAGTGGGCATACAGTTGTTTTTATGAAAAACTTGGAATTTTATCAGTATGGATGTGAGTGGTGGCTATGATCAAATCTCACGTCAGGTCTTAACTCATTTTTGGCTCAAGTTTTTGTGCACAAAGAGAGTTGTATAACAACAGCACTTTATTAATTATATTTTTTCCTGACCGACAAAACTTTTTTTTTTTCATGGCTTTAGCTTTATATGGGCAATTAGCAGACCATAAAAGTTCACACATTGTCGCATCACACACCTACTACAGTGCTTTTGTTCAAAGAAAAAAAAACAGAAATGAAGTCTATAAAAGCAATCAAATAAATAGGGCCACACAAAATATATTAATCTTAAATTCACAGATTAACAAAAGGGGAAAAAAAAAAAGCTTTTAGTATTAGATACTTTCGTTTTAATGACACTCTTGAAACATTTGATTTGTTTTTATTTGTTATTATTATTATTATTATATCTTTACTCATGTGTACATGAGGCACCTACGCAATAGTGTTGTTTTTGGCGGCCTGTTTTAATTTTAGTTTTAGTCTAGTCTTTGTGTGAAGCTGTCATCTTAGTTTTTATTAGTTTTAGTCACATTCATACTCTTTTTAGCCTAGTCAAGTTTCAGTCAACTAAAAGTCTGAGCATTTTAGTCTTATTTTAGTCATAATGATCCATGACTATTTTCGTCTAGTTTTAGTCGACAAAAACTGATGACATTTAGTCTAGTTTTAGTCAATGATAATTTTATTGTAGTCTCACAAAAGTAGCTACAGTATTTGGCCAACAAGGGAGGCTTAGCAGTGTTAGGCGAGTTACTTCCAAAATGTAATACATTATATATTACTTGTTACTGTCTTTTAAAAATAACTAGTTACATTACAATATTACTGTCTCTGAATTTAAAATTAATGCCGTACACTACTTTTGAGTTACTTTCACCAAAATATCCACAGAAGTACGACTAGGCATTATAAAATACCAAAATGTAGTTTATTGCAGCTCATTATGCATCCAGTGGAGGGTAATGTAGGTCTATATAGCATAAAATTATAAAATCATATTTAGATAGGCTACCGGTATGTAGGTCTAAATTAACGTTATAGTTTAGGTTAAACACAGATAAGTACAAATTTGTTACATTTTTTAATAATGCCGGTAAATAAAGACAAATGTTATAATGTACAAACAATAAACACAATACCTAGCCTATAGACTGTTTTGAACGGTTTTCGGAACAAAACAATAATAAAATATATAAGTTGCTAAACCATCCAAAACAAATTAGGCTAATTTAAAGCGAAACTGAAAGCAAACGCGTTGTTCTCTTGCAGCCTACCTCTCTAATTCGGCATGAACCCAATTAAATGTGTGCATTTAAAACAAACAACACGCTGCGTCACTGTTTTCCTTTCGTTTTGTTAATCTGTTAATTAGGCTATTTAAGTTCAAATATATTTTGCGTATTCATTCATTTTATATATATTTGATAAAAGATTTGATAAAAAACGGATTTTGTTATTTTTAGTTTAACTTATTATTTCTCTTCTCTTCAGCAAAAAGTATACGACTGTAATATTATTACTTTTGTAATGCGGTACTCCCAACACTGATGCCTAGTACACATGGAGTCAGTCAGTCAGGTAACTTAACTTGTTTGTTGTCGTCTTCTAAATAATGAGTGGGGCTTGAGGAAGTGACGTCGCCTGTGTCTGCGCAGTATGACCTGATACAGCCCACTTCAGAAATACTGCGATATAATAATAATAACGCGACTAAACAAAATGTATTCGTCAACAATATTGCATTATACATTTAATTTAATTATAGTCATCGTCACATGACCAGCATTTACGTTGTGTCTCGTCTTGTTTTCATCAGGTGATAAAAGTTGACGACGATATTTAGTCATAATTTTCGTTCACGAAAGCAACACTACTACGCAATCAGTCATTAATCAAAATAAAATTATGTCAACTAAACATAAGAAGGATTCTTGTCAAATGAGAGAGCCGGTTCAGTTTTGCTTTAAGTGAATTTGTTTTAGCTTTATGTTTGTATGCTGTTCATAATGAATGACACTACAGCCAAATTGGTTTTGT
The DNA here is from genome assembly GCF_022985175.1 of Labeo rohita. Taxonomy (NCBI): domain Eukaryota; kingdom Metazoa; phylum Chordata; class Actinopteri; order Cypriniformes; family Cyprinidae; genus Labeo; species Labeo rohita. The sequence continues at coordinate 4,842 of NW_026127397.1, forward strand.
TTCATAGTTTAATATGTAATTTTATAGCTGCTAATTTTTTGTTCATGTTCTGTAATACTGTTAAAAAAGGATTTGTTGTGGAGTGAGGAGAACTCAATAGGCTATACAGTGTTTGTAATGTTTGTAAATGTTTTATTATATTTACTGGTATTTAATGTACACATTTATAAGGTTAAAGGTTTTTTTTTTTTAGAGGAAGTAAAATTTTTCTTTCATTCTTTTTGGCCAAGTTACGTTTAAGGCAACCCTTCTAAACTGGGCGTGATATTTAAATGATGATCGTTTTCAGCCGCCAGTGTTGCCAGATTGGTTATTGTTCATGATTGATCATGTTATTTTAATGTTCATGGCGAAGTTTCACAGTAGAATAATGTGTAGGGCAGTCATCAACTCATATTTCCTTAAAGCCCATTCACACCAAGAATGATAACGATAACTATAACTAAAAAAATAACTATATTTGTGTCCACACCAGTGAACGATGACTCCTGTTTTTGTTGCACTTACACAATTTCAACCACAAATGTGCATCTACTGTGTGCTGCGTGTTTTGTGGTTTTGATGGAGAAATTAGCTGTGTAATGTCATCTGAAACTTTGATATCCAGTCTCCACCAGAGCCGCTTCCTACCGTCAGTTTTTTTGTTCTGTGCACAGCTCAAATTCTCTGCTCTCCTCTCAAATTTAAAATCTGCTGTCGGTTAATGATGATTTAATGGATAAACTCGCGGCTCGATTGAACTCTTGTTGTGTCAGAAGGTGGTAATACTTTCAGTTTTACGGACATCGCCATCTTTGATATTACTTTGGTGTCTCTTTTGCTATGGTTACTGTTAAGGAATACGAGCTTGACTCCCATTGCACGTTCATACAGACAGTACTCAAAAAGTGACTGTAAGCTCCTGTATGAACGGGACATTTCGAGACTCACATCTGTAAGTAAATCCAGTTGTCAATCCAAAAAACTGAAAGTGTGAACGTGGCCTTAGTCAATATAGTGGAATAAAAAAATACATACGCTTTTCTACTGCACCTTCAAAGGAGGCAAGACGATGTTGTCCAAACTAGTGCTGAATTCCTGAGAATTGTGTTTTACGTTACTCACATCAGAACCAGTGATGTCGTTCCCCTGTATCGTTATCATTATAGTCGTGCTGTGAACTCTGCTGTTCTCTTCAATTTGAAATGATATTTAGAATGTTATCTGTAGTTATTGTTATCATTCAAAATGCAGATTCATTCAGAAACCAAACACCACTGTGCTGCTCGGAGAGACAAGTCTACTTGTCTACTGTGGCTTTATAGGTAATATTTTTGTTGGCAAAACTGAGCAAAAACAGACAGTATTGTGTTTAAAATATAACACAGCACTTATTTACTGAACTGTTGTATAAAATCACATTTGCACTTGTGATATGTGGGACAAACAGCACAGAGATATTGCTCTTGTTACTGGTGTGATAATCGCTTATATGAATTGTTAGATTTTGCTGTATTTGGTTTACCAGTGGTTTGGATGGCTCACCATATGTATTAGATTTCTCTAATACATAAAATAAGTAAGCTTGACCAAAGTTCAGGGAAAAAAGAGTTTATTGAAGAAAGTCGTGTAGCATAGCCGTCTTCTAGATCTTAACCCGTGTAAGCGTTCAAAGCTTCTTCCTAGTTCCTTCCAAAGTTCTTCATAGCTTCTCCTTAGCTTCTCTCTAGCTTCTGCATAGCTTCTACATAGCTTCTCCCATAGTTCTGTCTTTAAGACAGAACTTTATACCTAAAGACAAATGGCTAGAAACAATAGATACTGTCAGGACCTCCCGTGGAGGATCCTGTAATCTACAAGAAGTTCCTGAGAAATGCTGTTCCTTTGTTATTCTAAATGTATGGACCATTTGGTTCACACCTTTACAGAGACAGTTCCTGTTGATTGCATCTGGGTCACAGTCACAATGTAAATGCATCTGTCTAAAATTACACATAATCTTTCAATCCCCCCTTTGATCATTTTTGATCACAAAACATACTTTTCAGTAATCATGAATACAGCATACTGTATACAGGCTCCATTACTTAAGATGACAGAATAAGAGTTCATGGTGAAGTTTGCATTCTCTCGAATGGCTAAGTCCTTTTTTATTGTAGTATGGTGATCATGTGGAAGTAGCGGATGTTGCTGTGTTCTGTGGATGTTCAGGCATGTTCATCTAGGTGGCCAGTGCAGTGCAGTCTAAGCGTTGGATGTCTTTGCACATCCTCTGGAATGCTGGAACACCTGCAATCAAACACAAGAGAAAAAGGAAACGCATCTTTCCAAAGAAAAGATTTTAAACAAATCATGCCTAACTGCCAATAAAACTGTCCCTATTTAATGTCGGCAGGACACTACAGTGTTTATCAGTGGTAGAGTGTTCATGTCTTCGTCCTCAGGCGACAAGCTAGAGCCTAAAAACCCTAGTCCCACCATATCTGGACTCTGAAAAACACTACTGCCATCTATCCCTCATCTCTAGGCAAATTCACATCAATCCACTCATTGTTTCCCTGCTCCTTAACTGCTGCATCAGTTACTAAAAGATCCTCAAGTGGTCTTTGCCACCTGGATTCTTGCTGTGACATATGAGTGTTTTGAATCTTTACCATACCATGGTCCCTCTTTGGAGGTGTCAAAAAGTGATTCTTGGCATTGTGTACCACCAGGCTGAGTCTTTCATCAGTTTGGACAAGGCTGTCAGATGTTGGATTTTCATTGGACATGGGCTGGCCTTGGACATGTTCAAAAGGGCATAATATCCTTGTAGCTTCCTTGTGGTTTCCCTCACTACATTGGTTGTCATCTTGCCGCTCAACTCCAGTTTCGATCAGTGAGGATACTTCTTTGCACTCTTCATTTTGCATTTGTTTACTGTCCTGCTGTCTGTGTAGTTTAAGTTGTCTTAATGCCGCTGTATGTGAACCTCTCTCCTTTACGGCTTGTTTAGCAGCACTGCCTTCTAGGACATCATCTTTGGCTTCAGTTGTTGAGGTTTCTGTGTATGCTTTACCTTTCTCTATGGTGTCTTTACTTGTCTTGTTCACATACACATGGAGTCCATAAGCTTTTGGATGAGATGTCGCTAGCTGGTGCTGCAGAGAGAGGTTCTTCAGTTTCCCTGCGGCTCCACAGCCTTTACCAGAGTCTGTTTTTGTTTGGCTGTCAACTGCTGAAACCTCTTCAATAGGTTGTCCTCATCATTACTTTGATATTTTAAGCTCATCTTGCAATCACGAACCCAGTGTCCTTCCTCGTTGCAATTCCTGCACCTTCCTTGAGATTTGGTTTGTGAGTGTATCTGATATTTACCTTTTTCATACCCCGTTGTCCTGTTGTTATACAAGGTTTTGGATTGCAAAGCTCTGAGTTTGACGTCCTGTGTTCTTTCAATCTTTGCTGACCATTCAACAATCTGGATGAATGTTGTTGCAATGCTGTCCCAGTCATCATACTTTATTTTAAGAGCTTCAGAAATCTCAGGTTTCAGTCCATTCACAAATGTGGCTTTAAGAGGCATGCTACCCCGCTAGAAATTTTACGTTCCCAGAACGTCCTCAGAACGTCCCCACTGGTGTCAAGGACGTCCCCATAACGTTCTGAAATGGTCACGATGTGGAGTTCTTTAAAGGTTTGGGGGACGTTATTTGGAAGACCTTTACAGAACATTCATGACATTCTTGGGACGTTTAGAGGACCATATTTTATTTGGAAATGTGACGTTCCCAAAACGTTCCTAGAACGTCCACGCTGGTGTCAAGGACGTCACCTAGTAACGTTCCCAGGACGTTCCGAGACGGTCATGATGTGGAGTTTTTTAAAGGGTTAGGGGATGTTATTTAGAGGACATTCACAGAACATTCAGGACGTTAATGGTTCGGATCTATATTTTATAACTTGAGCCAATGAAAAATAAATAATTTGCACTAAACAATATTTCTATGAAAACTGTTTTATTAAACCTGGCATGAAAGTATATTTTTCTTGTTGAAGAAAGTCAATTAATTTAAATTCTAGTTTTGATGTAAATAAAAAGATATAGATTTAATCAAAACAAAATTTCCCATTTAAGAAATAAGATTATAAATTATTTAGAATTACTGCAACTGACATCCAGACACAGATGAAATCAACTGAAATAAAAGACATTAAATTTCTTAAGATCTCAGCAAAGGAGGCTTAAACAACTCCACAAACAGTTTGACTTTGTTTGTCATGAAGAAGTTCTTACTGAGAATTAACAGAGGTTTATTTTCACAGTTTTAGTGAATTCCATTTGAAGATTACCATTTTGGTGAATAGTGTTTGCTTTAGTTGGTCACTTGGTTGTTGACATTATACTACCGTTATATTTTTTTCTTTTGCTGCTGCAATTCTGTGTTGAGAAAGCACATTATGATAGCAGAGCAAACTAAGAGAAAATTCAATCAGGTAATGTTGGCCTCTTGATGCTGGTGAAATCTTTATATAGTGGCTTGGCTCATTGATTGTTCCATTGTTTATAACAGTAGCTCATCGGTGTACTGATTGTGTTTTTGACCATGTGAACATATTTGTTTTGTGCACGAAAAGGATTGACTTGTGGCACACATAGACATGAAGAATCGGCGTAAGAATCTCAACAATGGTGACAATCAACAAAATATTCAGATAAACAGATCTTTGAACATCACAAAACAAGCTACTAATAAGTTGCAACACAAATAGCAAAAATTAAAGCAAATAGTAAAAATGAAAGAAAATACTAAGACAATTCAGGTGCATAATTTATTCATGTTGTAATGCATTCTTGAGTTTTGATTGGAGTTCCCAGAATGCACTGCAGCATGAAGCTTTTTGTTTATTGTCACCATCATTGAGCTTCATGTGCTGATTCTTGATGAATGTGTGCGATTAAATGGAACAGATGTTCAAATTAAAACATTACTTTTATGAACAATATAAAGTTATTTTTACAATCAAATGCCCTTAGGCTCAGATTTTGGATGAGATCAGCATGTCAGGCCAGTACATGATTACATTATTGTTAATAACCAGCCAACACTACCTGACCATATTTTCTTTTGGCTTTTTTACCAAAACAAATGTGTTTTGCAAACACAGAATTACAGCAACCAGAGAAAAGCTAATATTATAAAGTCAAGGGTCAAGAGCCCAACTAAAGCACACACTGACCACATTAATGGTGACTTCAAACAAACCATTCAACATCTAAACCTCTGTTCTCAATAAAAACCTTTTTAGACCTGACAGAAATGAAGTCAAACTGGTTAGTAATGAGTGAAGCTGCTGATGCTGTTTGTGGAGTTGTTTAATCCTCCTCTGCTGAGATCTTGAGAGATTTAATCTTTTATTTCAGTTGATTTTATCTAAGGCTGTGACTGGAAGTCAGCTGTAGTAATTATAAATTGTTTTAATAAATTATTTCTTAAATGGGAATTTTTGTTTTGATTAAATCTATATCTTTTGTTTAGATCAAAACTAGAATTTAATTGACAAGAAAAATATACTTTCGTGCCAGGTTTTATAAAATAATTTTCATAGAAATTTTGTTTAGTGCAGTTTATTTATTTTTCATTGGCTCAAGTTATAAAATATAGATGTGAACCATTACCCTAATTTTTTTTTAATTGGATGAATGAAAACATTTTTTTCAATCAATTTTTTTTCATTGGATAAATGAAAACATTTTTTCAGTGTGTTAACGTCCTAAATGTCCTCTTTGTAACGTTGTTATGTGACCACAGAATAACCAATATAGAACGTCCTCCTAAAGTCGTATTGTGAACGTTATTATATGACTAAAAGAGGACCATGTGAGAACGTTCTGTTAATGTCCTAAATGTCCTCTTTGTAACGTTCTTATGTGACCAAAAAATAACCAAAATGGAACGTCCCCCTAAAGTCGTATAACGAACATTGAGTACCAGCACTTTCGTAACCAAAAGAGGACGTTTTAGGAACGTCTCCAATGTCCTGTAAAGGTTAGGGACATTCGTCACCTTTAGAGAACTTTTAGGGAACGTTGCGAGAACGTCTCCTCCTACGTGGGTAGTATCTTTACTGAGATCTTCACTGTTGTTGTTCACACCAGCATGTTCCATCCAAGTTTGCCTGAAGCGTTCTTCAAACTCTGCAACACTTTCTCCTGTCTTCTGCATGCAAGAGGTAATTTTAGACCAATTAACCTCTACAGGTTTCAGTTCAAACAAGAAAGTTTGCACCACTTCCCATCCATCCTCAATGCTTTCTTGAGACTCACCAATCTTTCTTTCAACACTTTCTGTTAGTCTCTTCTGGTCATTGTCTCTTAAGTTCACATTAACAATCATCACACTGTCTAGTGGATGTAAATTGTAGATTTTCTGCAAGCGTTGAAGAAATTGCCAAACTCTCAGTGGTTGCTTGTACACATCTGGCAATTCTTTTGACCATTTGTCAACTTGTTCTGGAGTAGCTGGCTGGTATGTTCTGTATGGAACATATTTCTTTACCAACTTTTTTACAGTGCGAGTTTGTCGTTCACCATTCTCCTCATACTCCTCCTCATTGTCGACTTCAACTTCAGTCCATCTGTTCTTGACAATTACAGGAGCAAGTCTAACCTTTGTGTTCCTCGTAGCCTGAACACATGTGTTGACTGAAGATTCATCATCACTGTCAACTGAGCTGCTTGAAGATTTTGATTCCAGTCTTTTGGAGAGCAAAGTCAGCAACTTGTCGTTCTCATGTAACAGTCTTTCTTTGTCCTCTTTACAATCTGCAATTGTTCAGCCAGTGCTCGAACCTTTGCTTTCTCTGCTTTGATCTCACGTTGTAATTTGTCAGTCTCACACTTCTGCAGATGATGTAGAATTTGTTTGACCAAAACCACAGACAGTCCATCTTTCTTGGTGTTTGTCCATAAGCGCTGTGTCTTTCCATAAGCCCTTTTAATGTCCGGCAAGGCCCATTGTCCACTCTCTGAGTGCTTAATGCTGTACCTTTGGCACATGTCATCATGGCACTTCTTCAGTTCCAGCCTTTTGTCCAAATATACATTAAGATTGTCCAACATCTGATCATTGGTGACATTTGGAGGTTCTGTCCCATGCCTTTCTGTTGTTGGTCTCAATGCAGAGCCATAACAATTGTTTCGTGGAGACTCAGCCATGGCAAGTACAGGAAAAGTGTCCTCAGAGGTGTGAAAACAGAATAAAAGGTGTTAGAGCTGTTAAAGGTACTTATTCAGATTTCAATTCACAGCAGTCTCTTAGACTGACCATTTCAGTTACACAGACAAATCATTAGTTTGATAACTTAGTTTTCAGTACTACATACAAAAAACATTCACATTCACTATTTTTCTTTGTTTAATTTCTGAAAAGTCCTAAGTGATAAGACTTGTTCAATTCCTAGCTCAGAAGGCTGAATTACTTTGCTTCAAATTTGTCCCTTAGACAATTTACTTTAGATCTTTCTGTATCTTTCAACAGAAGGTAAACAAACTTGTTTCATGGCTTAATACCATCTTCTTTTAACCCAATTACTTTTCAAAACTAAAAAAAAAAGTGGCTACTGAATTAGCACCCAGTCAAGAATTCTCAATTCTTGCAGCAACATCAGTCCCAATGCTTTCTACTGCTCCTACAGTCTCTGGACGAATGGACCAAATTGTTGTTTTTTTACACAATTCCTACAGACAAAAAGAGAAAGGACCAAGCCCTTGCTTCTACAATCTCTTTATGAACGAACCAAATTGTTTCTTAAACAATTCCTACAGACAAAAAGAGAAAGGACCAAGCCTTTGCTTCTACAGTCTCTTTCTGAATGGACCAAATTGTTCCTTTAACAATTCCTACAAACTCCAGAGAACACGACTAAGCCTAGAATTACATATCTATGGCTCCTACAGACTCATGAGAAAGGACTAAACCTTTTTCTAAAATGATTCTTACAGACTCAAAAGAACAGGACCAAGCTATAAACACTATTTTCATAGCTCCTACAGTCTCAGGAGAACAAACTAAATCATTTAAAAGGTTCCTACAAACTCAAGAGAAAGGCCCAAGCCAAAAATTCTTAAATAGTGCTACACCGATTCTTATGGCTTCACTACATACATCAAATGATCTGCTTACTTATAAAAGAGTGTTCTTCAAGTGTCTTTTAGAGAGCTGCTAAGTTTCACTCACCAAATTAGAATCTTTGAGACAGGATCCAGTTGATTCAAATAACTTGTGTCCACGGATGCAGTCTGTTGCACTTCAACACAAAAACTGTTGAATCTCCTAGACTTTTCTGTTCACTTCTTGTTGCAGTTGGTGAGTTCTCTTCTTATCTGTCTCTCCTGGCTGGCTCGCCAAATTGTTAGATTTTGCTGTATTTGGTTTACCAGTGGTTTGGATGGCTCACCATATGTATTAGATTTCTCTAATACATAAAATAAGTAAGCTTGACCAAAGTTCAGGGAAAAAGAGTTTATTGAAGAAAGTCGTGTAGCATAGCCGTCTTCTAGATCTTAACCCGTGTAAGGGTTCAAAGCTTCTTCCTAGTTCCTTCCAAAGTTCTTCATAGCTTCTCCTTAGCTTCTCTCTAGCTTCTGCATAGCTTCTACATAGCTTCTCCCATAGTTCTGTCTTTAAGACAGAACTTTATACCTAAAGACAAATGGCTAAAAACAATAGATACTGTCAGGACCTCCCGCGGAGGATCCTGTAATCTACAAGAAGTTCCTGAGAAATGCTGTTCCTTTGTTATTTTAAATGTATGGACCAGTGTGTTAACTGTGTTAAAATGTTTTAAAAGCATTATTTTGCATAACTAATTAGGTTAACGTGTTAAAATGACAGCCCTAATAAAAATAAAATTATTTTATAGTAAACTTAAAAATGGTAATGCTAATATTTACTGTTTTTAATTTGAATTCTCATCATTCTCAAACTTAAAGTCAGTTTTTTTCAAAATAATTTTTTTATATTTTTTATTTGACTCTTTTTTTATATGCCAGGTTTAGCACATCAGTGAAAGAAATGTCACAGTTTTGCATTGTGGCTAGATTTATGCTTTTAGTTCTAATAGCTGTCAACCATGTAGGTATGCAAATGAACATTCCGAACTTATTAACAAAACGCCTTTTTAAATTTTGGTTGCACATGCGCACCTGCGTACCACTTGTGCTCCCCTGATTATAAACATACATTTCTAAAAACATTGGTGTCGGAGAACCAAGTCATCAAAAACCCCTTTATTCTCTTTTTTTCCCCCTCTCCCTCTTCCCCTCTTTTTTCCTTCTTTTCTCTCTCGTTTTTTTCCTCCCTCATAACAGACTATTGTTCCCCAGCTTAACTAAACAAAGTGGTAGCAATCGGACAGGTAGGTTCAAAACCATCTTAAAGCCTGCCCTTGAATACCTGCATAGTTGATCATTTTGAACTATTATGGTACTTAAAGTTTATGATTCTCAACAATGGTGCCAATAAAAAGCTTCATGGTGCAAAGCATGCTGGGTAACTAGTCTCTGTGCAGTGAATGCACTTTGACCTCACATTGTGATCATAGTATGAATACACATTGAGGGCTCTGTGAGGTTACATTTCTAGCTTACTTTGACCTCACATTGTGACCACATCACGAGTATCCTGGGAGCCCATGGTGAGATCACTTTTAGATCAAATTGTTGACTGGGAAAGCAGTCTCTGAAGTTGAAGGGATATCAGCACAATGTGGAGCTGAGGTCTCTGTCATGGGCATTATTCTGATTGTCCCTCTGTCCTGTACTTCATCAACTGAAGTGGGGTTCAGAAACTCATTTCCAAATAGTGCATCCATAAACTAAAGCCTAACGTTAGTGTTAATGCCACACTGTCATTGTACTTCAGTTATAAGTTCACTGACAGAATTCCTGAGTCCATTTTGAAAATTCAGTCTTTGACTGCTGTTGTCTCCCAGGACCACTTTAAGAATTGCTGGAGCAAGCGTTATTGCATGTCTCAATCTGTCATCCATATTCACTTGTTAAGTCTGACGCGTCACCTCTTCCATGATTTCCGGGTCCAAACACTTTATCAGATGACATGAGAAAACAACAAACGGTGCTAGTTATGCACTCATAATGTGATATAATACTACCAAGAAAATTATAATCCTGCCCTTTAAACTCTGCACCGAAATCCCAGATAGGCAGACAATGAAAATATAAATATAAATAAATAAATAAATATAAAAAGTATTTGTGTTTGGGTTGCTGTGAGCACGGAGACTGTAGTGTACAACATAAGTTTGAAAATGTTTAGCTTAAAGGGGTCATCGGATGCCCATTTTCCACATGTTGTTATGATTCTTTAGGGTCTTAATGAAAAGTCTCTAATATAGTTTGATTAAAAATTCTCAATGGTTGTGTAAAACAACACCCTTTTTACCTTGTCAAAATGAGCTCAGCAAAAATCATCTCATTCTGGTCAAGGCTGCTTTAAATGCAAATGAGCTCTGCTCGCCTCGCCCTCTCTTCTCTCTGTGGAGTGACGAGCCCGTTTACTTTAGCTGCGTTTAGCTGCAAACCTTGCTAACTAGCACATTATTAGGAAAGGTGATCGCAAAGAATCATAAAAAAAAACTTATATCTTCACAAACAAACGTAATCTACTGCATCTTCAGCGGCTCAGGTGTCTGGAGTAAATGACGATCACCATGTTCATTATTACATCCAGCAACACAACACCTCAATTGCTCAATCTGAGATATTCTTGTCTAACTTACATCCCTGCTCCACCATCAAAACAAAGAGGGCGGTCTGTGACGGCTGATTCAAGGTAAATCGCTCATGTCAATCAACTATTGTGGGAGTGTCCTCTGTGGGTGTGACGCCACAACGACAGGCATCTGAGAATGATTTGATTTGAAAAAGGGGATATTATTTTTACAGAATAATTAAAAACCACTGCATGGATTTTTAGCATTATAGGGTAGATTTGTACATACACTGACAACACACATTAATGTTCAAATAGCATGAAAAAGTGAACTTAGCATCCGATGATCCCATTAAATGTTTATATGAATAAACAGTGCACATCAACGGCTGCTGAGATTCAAGTAAAATGAGTGAGGTATGGACCCAGAAACAACATTCATTGGTGCATTAGTTGAATGCATTACATCACCACTTAAGCAGAAATGTGCATACTTTTAAATTGACACCTGCCACAATTTTCCATCTTTGAGAGTGTCCTAAAACCCTGTGGGGAGGGGGTCAATCTTAACACGGCACTGCTACATTATAATACTGAAGGTTAGAATTGACTGATTTGTGCTATACAACTGCTTAGATTGCACTTGATGAAGTTTTTATAATAAAGTTAATAAAGTTTTTTTCTTTTTTTTGCATATAAACATTTAATGTTTGGCTGTTATAAAACTTGGACAGATTTATTCAAACAGAGATAAAACATGAAAGAACAGTAAAAAAACATATAATGAATATGTTATATGTGACCTTGGACAACAAAACCAGTCTTAAGTCGCTGGGGTTTATTTGTAGCAATAGCCAAAAATACACTGTATGGGTCAAAATTATAGATTTTCCTTTTATGCCAAAAATCATTAGGAAATTAAATAAAGATCATGTTCCATGAAGATATTTAGTAAAATAAATTCCTACTGTAAATATATCAAAACTTAATTTTTGATTAGTAATATACATTGCAAAGAAGTCAGGCACGTGCACAGGTAGGGCTCAACCTGTGCAGAGCACATGCCCTTTTTTGTAATTACACTTGGAAGTGCCCTTTTTTGGGGGGAGTTTTTTTTTTTAATAAATCAATGCTATTGGTAACCCTTTACATCTGTTTGTCTTTTTAACAAATATTTAACCTATTAAAGGCATTAAATCTGCATTAAAAAGCATCTCTTAGAACCGCTCAAACTGTCAGTCAAACTTCACAACTCCGCCCCCTGAGCGCCGCGAACTTACGTTTCAGCACATCAGTCAGAGTCATAGAGCAGAAGCAGATGAACGTCTTCGTCTTGTAACGGTAAAATATCTTGTTGTTTAAATAAATGCAACGTTGTCTTTATGAAATAAACACTAGTATGTCTATAAAGGTTCATATAACGCATCACCACACCGGTGTGATGTTGACGTAATGTGATGTCGTCGTTTTAATGATGGACAAATTGCACACATTCGCTGGTCAAAAACCTGCGGTGCAGAATATGCTGATGCATGTAAATTACATGATGTAATTTATTAACATTTCATCATATTACATAGCCTATGGGGGTTTGGGGGGGGTGGAGTGTTGGGGAGGCGGTGCCCTGTTTTCAGTTTCAGCACATGCCCCTCAAAAGGTCTGTGCACGGCCCTGAAAGAAGTTAATTTGGACAACTTTATGGACGATTTTCCCAATAGTTAGATTTTTTTGCACCCTCAGATTCCACATACTGAAATAGTTGTATCTCTGCCAAATATTGTCCTATCCTCAGAAACCATACATTGATGGAACGCTTATTTATTCAGCTTTCAGATAATGTATAAAGCTCAATTTCGGAAAATTGACACTTATGACTGGTTTTGTGGTCCAGGGTCACATATGGTGCATATATTTAGCTAAATGCTCCTCTCTACAGTTTATTTTTATGGCTGACTAACAAATTTATGGTCACTCAATATGCTGAGGTACATGTGATGTTACAAGGTGTTATATTAGGGCCCTATGATTTGATGAAAGCGGGGACCAAAATGCGGAATCCAGTCATAAAAATGGAATTTATTGTATTACATGGAATGTCACAGAATATGTCAAATTTTAAATCAACTAATCAAAAGTAGGTCATTACACTTAAATGTTGAAACCCGAGTCAATTCCACAAAGAGGCCCAACCATGGATGACTGTATATCAGGTCCTAGCACCAGCCAGCCTGAAGTAAGGCTAAAAAAACAACTCCCTCACAGCTTTGAACACAATTACTGATAATCCCAACTCAGGAAGGAGATTGTCAATTCTAGGGCAAGAAACCCAAGATTATTGGTCAAAGATACAACACATCAGGACCATCACATGAGGAGACTGTGTTGGGTGGTGCTCCCCCACCCAAGACAAGAACCAGACTGAGATTCCTTCTAAATCCCTTTGTTCCTCAGAATATACCCCTAATCCACAGAATGACACAGAGACTGTCTTTTTATACATATATGGACCAAACTGATACTTAAACATCAGTCCATTGCATAACTCCCTATCATGTATGTAACCCACACATGTCTATTATGTTCTAATTACTCATTGTGTATGCTTTTTAAATAACTATTGAATATCTTAGGGGTTTATATTTGTGTTTGGTATGTTTTGGGAGGAGAAACATAGCAATATCCCGAGTTAAGACAACATCTAATTAGTCAAGATACCATTTGGGATGTGTCCAACCGCTGAGTTTAAGAACTCAGGACACTATAAAAATTTTAGTTTGTGCGTTTGGCAATCAGTTTTGCCTCTGCTTTTTGAGTTCTCTGAGCATTCCCTGACTTGCATGCCAGCTGCTTCTCTAAAAATATGAGATCTGCCATCTAGTTTCGTCACCTTTTTTCTCTCTTACTTTTACGTTAGTTTCTCCTTTTCCTCCCGTTGAGAGTTTTGTGTTCTAAGTTAAGTTTTGCAGCTAATAGTGATGGGTCGTTCTTGAACGATTCGTTCATTTTGAACGAATCTTTAATGTGACTCGGGACGAACGAGTCGCCTCGGGGAGTGATTCGTTCAGTCGCGCATGCGCAACATCCTATTAGGTTCTGTACTGGAATTAGTTCACCTGTTTTAGAGTCGTTCGTTCACTCTATGGGGCTGTCACGTGATGAACGAACGATTCAAACCCGAAGACTCAAAAGATGAACTAATCAATTCTCCTTCCGGCTCAGGCTGCATAGGTTAACATTACAGGGCTGTCACGTGATGAACGAACGACTCAAACCCGAAGACTCATAAGATGAACTAATCAATTCTCTTTCCGGCTCAGGCTGCATAGGTTAACATTACAGGGCTGTCACGTGATGAACGAACGACTCAAACCCGAAGACTCATAAGATGAACTAATCAATTCTCCTTCCGGCTCAGGCTGCATAGGTTAACATTACAGGGCTGTCACGTGATGAACGAACGACTCAAACCCGAAGACTCATAAGATGAACTAATCAATTCTCTTTCCGGCTCAGGCTGTATAGGTTAACATTACAGGGCTGTCACGTGATGAACGAACGACTCAAACCCGAGGACTCGAGAGATGAACTAATCAATTCTCTTTCCGGCTCAGACTGCGTTGGTTAGCTAATTGGGCTGTCACGTGATGAACGAACAACTCAAACCCGAAAACTTGTCAGATAAGAGGCGAGGTGAGCGAATCATAGACTAAAGACCCAGGTAAACAATGAATGAATCTTTTCTGTTTCTTATAGCATTATAGTTTTGTTTTGTTTGTAGTGTGATCAACGTTTGTGTAAGCAGTAGATGTGTTAGGGAGGTAAAACGTAACATTTTAATTATATTTTGCTAAAATGAACGAAATGAACGAAATGACTCGAAAAAAGATTCGTTCATTTTGCTGAACGAGACTCAAAGGACCGAGTCGGTAAAATGATCCGAACTTCCCATCACTAGCAGCTAAGCCGTGTCTCAGACATTCGTGCCCGCCTCAAAACTTCAACCAGCATACACAACTCCGCATCATCTCTAGCCAACGCCCAAGTAATTATGTCGAATGACCATGACCTTTCAGCCAACCAGCAACCTTGGGGAAACCCTTTCTGCAACAACTTCATCAAGGGGGAATCCCTTAACAAAGACAAGGCAAATAAAACCTCCAGATTCTAGCTGAACTGATGCATTTAACAAAGATTAATAACCTTATTGAGAAACTCAACGTGAGGGTTAATTAAATTAATACATTTAATAATGACAACATCTAAACATGTTAATTCTCAATAAGAAGTTTTGTATGAAAGAAATAAAGTCAGTCTGGTTGGTAATAAGTGAAGATGCTGAGATCTAGAGAGATCTGTTAGTGTTTCATGTTCTGTTACTGTCAGTCATGTGACATTTAAGTAATTAATTAATTAGTTAATGAGTTCATTTCACAGTGAAGGTGTTTGTTTGTAATAATTTAGGAAATGCCTGTAAATTAACAGTGTTGTTATTGTATTTATATAAAGAGATTTGGCTTTTATTTTAAGGTTTTTGTTTGGCACCCTGTGCTGCCAGTCATTTGACCATTTTTAGTCTTTTGTTTTACAGTCAAGGTGCTTGATCATTAAATTCAGGAAATAGCTGTAAAATAACAGTGTTTGTCAGTTTATTTAAATAAGGAGATTTTACTTTACTGACAGTCATTTGACCATTTTATCATCTAACGGATTTGTTATTGTATTAATTACAGATTTGTTTTGTAATTTAAGAAAACTGAAAACATACAGTTTTTCTGTATAAACAATGTGAATTACTGTAATTTTCATTAATGCCATAAGACTTCAAATAACAGCCAAGTTTTTACTTTAGAGATCATTTGACAGAGTTTTGACTGCAATTCAAAGTAAAAGAAAACAACCAGAAAAAATGTATTTTCCATAAAGTTGCATTTTTTTTTTACAGTGTACTTCACTTAATTTGACAAGTAAAAGTAATAATAATAAAAAAAAAAACATTTGCTGATATTACTAATTGGTCATGTTATTTTGTACAGAGCACACTTTACGAGATAGAAGAAATCACTAAACAAAATTACCATATGATGACATTAACTAACAGCATTAACACACCCAGCAGTAACCAAAATTTGATGAATATTCAAGAACCAGACCAGAATGACAGTAAACATAAAGATCTCGAGGCAAACAGAGCAATGGACAAAGGCAGTGATTCTGTAGTTGACTGTAGGGAGACCACACCAGATCAAATGAATTTCCAGATGTCAATAAGGATGGAAAACTGGGATAAAATAAAGCCATTGCCAGGTTCCACAACTATGAAAAACATGGACAGATTTTTATTTATTTATTTTTTTGATGAATTCACAAAAGATCAGCCCTTGTTGTGTCTAAATATTAAATATTAGCACATCAAAGTGAAACACAATAGGAAACGACAGTTGCTTTACTTTAAAGCACGTGTCATTTGCACCTTCAAAGGTCGTCCTGCTAAATATGCATTTACAATTCTCAAAAACCATGAAATCTACTTAAGAAGATTATTGTTCACATTGTCCGTAATGGTGAGGTAACTCACAAAAAAATGCACCATAAATACAGACAAGCAAAACATCCACGTAGGAGTAAAATTTCAAAAGCCATTGTAACCTTGGTGAAAAAAACTGCATATGCTGGTTACGCATGTTTTGATGCTGGTTTAAGGTGGTCCTTTGCTGGTTTATGCTGGTCAACATACCTAACCAGCATCCCACCAGGGAAGCCATTAAAAGGGTGGGGCCGAGAGTCGTGGCAAGTGGAACGAGGCTGTTGGAGTTTAATGCAGTTCCCACCGTTTTATTCCCGTTTAACAAAATGTGTTACATTGCCGCCAAAACCCGAGAGGAAAGAGGGACACGTTTTCAGAAGAGCCCTCGCTGCTGAGCGGGATTGTGGTGCTGAGGAGCTCGGCCAGCGCAAAGGAGGCAGGAACTGACGAACATTTAAAGACTTTAACAAAAAAATAAACACATGCAAACATTAAGCGCCAGCCCCTCGTAGGCGACTGCCGCACACAAATTAAAGTCCAGGCCTGGTCCTCTCTCGACTTCCACTGTCGTCGCTCCTCCTTTTATCTTTCTGGAACTCCTCCGTGGGACTCGAGACCAGTGAGTGGCACAGGTGTCGCTCATTATCATTAAACTCCACCAGCCCCGCCCCAGTCGTAACAGCCATTTCCAAGGGTGTGAGCAAGTATTTCTATGCCACTATTAGAGAAATGCCAAATGAGAAGATTCTAGTTGGTAACCTATTCTGATGCTTAAGCAAATTTGTGCTTTGAAGATTAAGTTTAAAAAAAGCACAAAGAGTCATGATGATATTATTATGGAACTCTTGCTTACCCAAACAATGCTGAAAGAATACTCTGCAGGTTGACCCATTTGGGGTACACATTGGGGTATACTAAATGGATTGAATATATTCCAGTCACATTTTAAAACAAAATCAAAAGTAACCCTTCATCTGGATGGAACTGGTTGTGCTGTTTCTTGTATTCCCAATCAGCCCAAGAGAGTGCTGTATTATGCTCTTGTACTGCTGGTCACGGGGAAGAACAAACCACCACTTCCTGTGACTGAGCTGCTGACAAATCAGCAGTCTATTACAACTCTGTCATTCTGACTCCTGGAAACTCTCAGGAAACTTGGTAAAATGACATCATGCCATGTACATCAGGTGGAAACAGATTATAGCTGGGCACTAATTGAAAGTGTGCTTCCTACTTTCAACTAGAAAACTGTTGTAGCAATCATGATAAGCATCACGATAAGCAAAATTCAACATCCTAATTTCATAACCTACTACTCTGATCTGAGCAAAAACAGCACTGTCTGTGCAATACACAAATGTTTTACATACATGTACAAATGTAATTAGATGTACAAGAATACATTCAGATTTCTCCAAACAGTTCAACTAAAAAGTATTTCATATTATTTCCATGTGTAAGTTGGCAAAAGCACAGACTGTATATTGCTATGATTGGAAGAAACTAGAGCGCTTTAGTAATAGAAGTCCCATCCTCTAAATAAAAAAACAGTCAGTAGCTGGTAAAGTCACGCATCTGGTAAAAACATTCTTTTTAAATTTAACTCCAAATGGGGACTCGTTTCTTTTTCCCTATATCTTGCTTATTCGAAGCATATCAAAGTGCAAAACCAATTACAAGAACAAAAAAAGAAAATTATCTCATGACATCATTAGATCACAATCATATTTCAAAACAGGCAGAAGAATTTACGAGTCTTCAAAGATAAATGACTAGAGATCAAAACAATGTTTGTCAATATTCAGACACAATATGCTTGTGAAAGTATCAAGTCCATTTCAGTCCAAGTCCATAATGGAAGCAAACCAAACATAATGCATTTGAAAGTTTGTGTTAAACAAGGTTCAAGAGAAGGATGTTTGATGTTTGTGGGCTTGTGTAGATGTATGTGAATGTGCTGTGTGTAGTATGGGATAATAGTCCGTGTGTATGGGATAAGATTTTAAGGCTTCAACTAGATAAAAAAGTTTGTCAAGACAAACTTTAAGTTGGCTTGAGAAAGCCGGACCAGAAAGTTTGAAAAGTTTAAAAAGTCTGAAAAGTTTGAAAAGTTTGAAAAGTTTGAAAAGTTAAGAAGTTTGAAAAGTTTAAATAGTTTAAGAAGTTTTAAGTTTGGATGGTTTTCAGTCTGATATATTTAGAAGTTTTAAAGTTTGAATGTAGTCTGTAGGATAAATAGATAGATAGTATTGGTCAGATTGTCAATCGACGGAAAGATAGATAGAGGATTCTAACATTATTACCAAGTTACTAGCATGTTGCTAGCATGTTTCTAGCATGATTAGCATTTCACTAGCATGTTTCTAACATGATTAGCATGTCGTTAGCATGTTTCTAACATGATTAGCATGTCGCTAGCATGTTTCTAACATGATTACCAAAGTTGCTAGCATGTTTCTAACATGATTAGCAAAGTTGCTAGCATGTTTCTAACATGATTACCAAAGTTGCTAGCATGTTTCTAGCATGACTAGCATGTCACTAGCATGTTTCTAACATGATTAGCATGTCGCTAGCATGTTT
>NW_026127398.1:0-23624 GCF_022985175.1 Labeo rohita
CACAGTATCTGAGGTAGGAGCTGTAAAGGCACAGCCCTATTCTGGAAAAGGGGGCGGGGAGCAGCAGCTCATTTGCATTTAAAGAGACATGCACTAAAATAGCCTGTTTCTGCTTCCACTCAAAATAGGCTTTTTCAAAATGATATAATAAATGATCTGTGGGGTATTTTGAGCTGAAACTTCACAGACATATTCTGGGGACACCTGAAACTTATATTATATATTGTAAAAAGGGGCATAACAGGTCCAATCTATAAAGACTGTGTCTGTTCCTCGAATAGTGAGATCAAAACATAAATTTAATGCAGGATCTAGAAATATATAGTGATATTTTCAGTGTTACTCAGAAAACAGGATACAGGTTTACTTCATTTGAAATACTTTTGCTTAATGTTACTCTGCCAGATATGCAAAAGAAATCTCTCCTATCTCTTAGTTTTAGCTACTGTGTATAGACCGCCAGGGCCGTGTACAGATTTCCTAAAAGAATTTGCAGAATTCCTTTCAGAACTATTGGTTAATTTTGATAAAGTGCTAATTGTCGGGGATTTTAACATTCACGTTGATAATACAAATGATGCGTTAGGACTTGCGTTTACTGACCTAATAAACTCTTTTGGAGTCAAGCAAAATGTCACTGGGCCCACTCATCGTTTTAATCATACGCTAGATTTAATTATATCGCATGGAATTGATCTTACTGATATAGATATCGTACCTCAAAGTGATGATGTTTCTGACCATTTCCTTGTATCGTGCATGCTGCGTATCACTGATATTAACTGTATGGCTCCGCGTTATCGTCTTGGCAGAACTATTGTTCCAGCCACCAAAGATAGATTTACAAATAACCTGCCTGATTTATCTCAACTGCTCTGTGTACCCCTTAATACACAGGATCTAGACAAAATGACTAGCAATATGGGCACCATCTTCTCTGATACGTTAGAAGCTGGGGCCCAAATCAAATTGAAAAAAGTTAGAGAAAAAATTGAGCGCAAATGGAGAAAAACTAACTTGGAAGTTTTTAGAATTGCATGGAAAAACTGTATGTCCAGATATAGACAGGCTTTAAAAGCTGCTAGGGCTGAGCATTTCCGCGAACTCATAGAAAATAACCAAAACAATCCAAGGTTTTTATTTAGCACAGTGGCTAGATTAACAAATAACCAGACGCCACCTGATCTAAATATTCCTTTACGGTTTAATAGCAATGACTTTATGAATTTCTTCACTTATAAAATAGATAACATCAGAAATGCAATAACCAATGTAGATTATACTGCATCTAATATGTCAACTTCTTTCGTCACACCCAAAGAAAAACTGCAGTACTTTACCGCTATAGGACAGGAAGAGTTAAATAAACTCATCACTGTGTCTAAACCAACAACATGCCTATTAGATCCCGTACCCACTAAATTACTAAAAGAATTGTTACCTGTGGCAGAAGAACCGCTTCTCAATATTATCAACTCATCGTTATCTTTAGGTCACGTCCCTAAACCATTCAAGCTGGCGGTTATTAAGCCTCTTATTAAGAAACCACAACTAGACCCTAGTGAACTGGCAAATTATAGACCCATTTCTAATCTTCCATTTATGTCTAAAATTTTAGAGAAAGTTATATCTGTTCAACTGTGCTCATTCTTGCAAAAAAATTATATCTATGAAGAATTTCAGTCAGGCTTCAGGCCCCATCACAGCACAGAAACTGCACTTGTTAAAATCACTAATGACTTGCTTCTTGCGTCAGACCAAGGCTGCATCTCACTGCTAGTTTTACTTGATCTTAGTGCTGCGTTCGACACTATAGATCATGACATACTAATAGATCAACTACAAAATTATGCAGGTATCCAAGGGCAGGCTTTAAAATGGTTTAGATCCTACCTGTCTGATCGCTACCACTTTGTTTATTTAAATGGGGAGTCATCTCAGTTATCACCAGTAAAGTATGGAGTGCCACAATGATCTGTTCTAGGTCCTCTACTATTTTCAATATACATGCTGCCCCTTGGTAATATTATTAGAAAACACGGGATTAGTTTCCATTGTTATGCTGATGATACTCAACTATATATCTCAACAAGACCAGATGAAACTTCTGAATTATCAAAGTTAACAGAGTGCGTTAAAAATGTAAAAGATTGGATGACCAACAATTTTCTGCTATTAAATTCAGACAAGACAGAGATATTACTTATTGGACCTAAAAACAATACACAGAATCTTTTGACTTACAATTTACAACTAGACGGATGTACTGTTACTTCCACCACAGTCAAAAGCCTGGGTGTTATATTAGACAGCAACTTGTCTTTTGAAAATCATATTTCTCATGTTACAAAAACAGCATTCTTCCATCTTAGAAACATTGCCAAGCTGCGAAACATGTTACCTGTTTCTGATGCAGAAAAGCTAGTTCACGCATTCATGACCTCTAGACTGGACTATTGTAATGCACTACTAGGTGGTTGTCCTGCATCTTCAATAAACAAGCTACAGATAGTCCAAAATGCAGCTGCTAGAGTCCTTACCAGGTCAAGAAAATATGATCATATTACCCCAATTTTAAAGTCTCTGCACTGGCTACCTATTAGGTTCCGCATCAGCTACAAAATAGTACTTCTTACCTATAAGGCACTTAACGGTTTAGCTCCTGCGTACCTAACTAGTCTTCTACCACGCTACAATCCATCACGCTCCCTAAGGTCACAAAACTCTGGACTGTTGGTAGTACCTAGGATAGCAAAGTCCACTAAAGGAGGTAGAGCTTTTTCACATTTGGCACCCAAACTCTGGAACAGCCTTCCTGATAACGTTCGGGGTTCAGACACACTCTCTCTGTTTAAATCTAGAATAAAGACACATCTTTTTAGCCAAGCATTCAAATAATGCATCTCATAAACTTTTTGTGCAGCTATATCTGATCAAATGTTCATTATCAATCTTTTAGCTCTGGTTAACAAACCTTCATTTTCTTAGTTTGAACAGCAGCTACGCTAATTATGTTCCTATTTGTTCTCTGTTTTTGTAACTAGGAATTCACAAGCTCCAGTCTGGATCCAGAACACTTAAGAAAAGATGATGCCAACCCCACAGAGGACTTCAGATGATGCCAACCCTGAAAACATACAGCACTACCGTATTCTGCTACTAATTTATAGTGTTCTTTGTCTGTTTGATTACGTCATTAATTGATCTTTACCACACATCTCTACCATATGTACATCAAGCTACTACTACATATATTGTAAAAATGTCAATTTGGTGTAAAGCTGCTTTGCAACGATATGTATCGTGAAAAGCGCTATACAAATAAATTTGAATGAATGAATGAAAAGGTATGTCTATTCAGGACATCTGCTTCGCGGTGAGCTGGTCATCTCACAACACTTTTGCGAGATATTATAACTTGGATATTCCACTGTTTGCGCCGCACGTTCTGTCAGTGCAGGAGGAGAAGGCTGAGCAGCCATTGGACGACTGAGTCGCCAAAGGATACGCCCCCAGCCTGGCACAGGCTTCAGCCCATGGTTTCTACTAGATCGTCTAGGCGAGACGGTTCAGCGTAATATTCTTTTGCATCCGTAAAGTCATTTACTAAATGAAACAAACACACATCCATAAGTGTCCCCGTTAATCTATGCCCGTTTATTCAGACTGGCAATGTTTTTCAGGCACCAACATGTTTGCTGCCTTATTTCCAACCCCTATATCACACCATTTCAATACCGCTTGATTGTGTGCGGGGAGGCGCTGGTGGCGCCGGCGTCTTTTTTTTTTTTTTGGCTCACTGCCAAAACTGCATCTGAGTGTTGCAATCAGGTCTGATACCCGTATGGAGATAAAATAATGACATAAAGATTTGCATGTGAAGAGTACGTGTTGTGCAAGTGTACATAAGACTGTAAGCGTAAATTAAATTTGCATGCGCAAGAGAAGCTTTGTAAAAGGGTAAATCGCGTTTCAAGCGTAAGGAAAAACAGATTTGCAGCATTTTACTGTTACTCGTAAGTGTAAGTCATGTGTTGTGAAACTGCAGCTTTATGCTTTCGCAAAATAAATACGATCTGCATTCTTCCGACTTCCATTTCTCCGCGCTTACACTTTTGGCACGTTCTTTTCGCTAAAATACGGTCAAAAGCACTGCAAGTCTGTGAACAGTGATTTGCACACGAAAACAACAGTTTGCAAAACAGATTGACTGCGTAGGACCAATATGTATGTGAAAAAACAGACTGTTGCAAATGTCTAAATGACTTGTGTATGTAGGACACAAAGTTGCCGAAATAATCCGATACGTACAGCTCCATCTTTCTTTTTTCCGCGCTTACACTTTTGGCACGATTCTCTCACTCACTGAGTTTTGCAAGCGTGAGGGGGAGGGCGGGGCCACCACTTTCTGTAGCCAATCAAATCAGACTCTCGCGGACTCCATTTACTCTTATCTGATTGGTTCAATAAACACATCACACGCCAAAACATTTATCTTCATTTAGTTTTCGCTGTCGCTCGCTTCCAGTGGAATGGTACTTTTAATGTACATGTACATTAAAATAAATAAATAAATAAACAACAACTTAATTAAAACATGATACTTTATAAGTTGTGTACCATTAGACTAGACTATGTGTTCATCCTGAATTGTTAGCTGGTGTTAACATTATTGGATTGGTTTGGCTTTACATTGAAATGCATATATCATATAATATAGCCTAATATATAGCTGATGTTAAACATTACGTGACAATGCTCAACAATAGTATCAGAGTGCTATACTTTTGATAAAACCTTTTTACTATAACAATAAAGCTACATAAATCTGAATTTGACGATTTTCCAGACCATGTCCCCAACAAACATGAGACGTCTACCCGACGTGCAGATCATGTCTATATTACGACAAAGACGTTGAAATGACGTCGTTTGGAGGTCGTTTGCTCAGTGGGTCTCTGTTTATTGTATTTAACACTCAATTGTAAAAACAATTGTAAAATCCCCTTAAATTATAACATGTTAAAGTGAAAAAAATATGTTATATTCACAATATTGAACCAAATTTTAGTTTAAAAATTTGAGTCGTCCCTGATCAGTAGACAGGTGAAATTATGCATGTTATTATAAATGACAAATTATGCTGCTAGTACAGATACTAGGCCATGTTTAACACTAGCACCGCCAGGGGTCGCTGTATACCTAAAAACCTCCAGCGGGTAAATTCTACCCAAGCACGACTACCGTTTGTATAGGCCTAAAGAACATTTTATTTCAGTGTATTATGCCACTGTTTTCATAAAGAAACATCTAAATATGAGATCACAGTCAGATGAGCCGTCAGATGCTGACTAATGGTATTTAGTGCTTCTATGCTCTTCAGCATCCATAAATCACCTTCTTTTACTAATTTTGACTTTATTTTTGAATCTCAACTGCTAATTACAATTAATACATAAGTAGCAAGATAATGACAGCACGAAAATATAGGCACAATATAAATGCCACGTTTTTGATCTTTTTCTTTTCTAAACCATTTTTAGAGGATTGTAAATTACACCATTTTAGTAAAAGTCAGTGACTGGGAGACTTTAATGCTTTATTCAAAGTCTGTTATGTAGGCTACATTTAAAAAAACAGCCACGGGTAAAATATACCCCGTGGCAGTTTTAGTATTAGGTATCATCAAAATTACAATATTACAGTAAACTATCATATATTGCCTGTTGAGGACGATGACGACACAGCTCGAATTTCAGAATGAACACACAGCCTGGTACACAACTTGTATCGTGTTTTTATTTTATTTTATTTTTAATGTATGTCTACATTAAAAGTACCATTCCACTGGAAGCGAGCGACAGCGAAAACTAAATGAAGATAAATGTTTTGGCGTGTGATGCGTTTATTGAACCAATCAGATAAGAGTAAATGGAGTCCGCGAGAGTCTGATTTGATTGGCTACAGAAAGTGGTGGCCCCGCCCTCCCCCTCACGCTTGCAAAACTCAGTGAGTGAGAGAATCGTGCCAAAAGTGTAAGCGCAGAAAGAAGAAAGAAGGAGCTGTACGTATCGGATTATTTCGGCAACTTTGTGTCCTACATACACAACAAGTCATTTAGACATTTGCAACAGTCTGTTTTTTCACATACATATTGGTCCTACGCAGTCAATCTGTTTTGCAAACTGTTGTTTTCGTGTGCAAATCACTGTTCACAGACTTGCAGTGCTTTTGACCGTATTTTAGCGAAAAGAACGTGCCAAAAGTAAGCGCGGAGAAATGGAAGTCGGAAGAATGCAGATCGTATTTATTTTGCGAAAGCATAAAGCTGCAGTTTCACAACACATGACGTACCCACTGAGCAAACGACCTCCAAACGACGTCATTTCAACGTCTTTGTCGTAATATAGACATGATCTGCACGTCGGGTAGACGTCTCATGTTTGTTGGGTACACTTACGAGTAACAGTAAAATGCTGCAAATCTTTTTTTTCTTACGCTTGAAACGCGATTTACCCTTTTACAAAGCTTCTCTTGCGCATGCAAATTTAATTTACGCTTACAGTCTTATGTACACTTGCACAACACGTACTCTTCACATGCAAATCTTTATGGCATTATTTTATCTCCATATACCCGACCTTGAAAGGGAGGGGCGAGCGCGTTAAGTTGTCTGCTACCAAAGAGTATAGAAGTACCAAGAGGCGAAACTCTGTACTGATATGGGCAACAGTCTATAGATGGCGCTGCGGAGGCGTTGCCGCCATTTTGGACTGACACCTGCAAAAAGTGTGCAGAAGATGCGAGCGAGCAAGTGGCTGAAACGTAAGCAGTGTGCTGCAATAAACTGCAGCAATTATCAATCCACCAGGCATGATTTTGCGTTTCACCGGTTTCCAAGTGATCCACAAAGGTAATAATAATAAGGGGAAATATTTTGACTATGAATCGATTTTACAGTACATATTAAATTGTTAGCAGGACTGCTTGACATTAACATCCGCCAACTCGCCAAATGCAGGTTGATTTCAGCTGTAGCGGGTAACACAATTGCCGGTGGTGGTTTTGATCTCTGTTGCTTATTTGATTTTGATCTATTACTATTTTCAGTTCAGTGTTCACTTAATACATGACAAATTACAGAGACCTCACAATAGTTGGAGTCCGTGAGACAGTGGTTGCTAGGTGTTCATATTTTGTGATAAATTTGAACAGTTTTTTATGAATGTGTACCATTTTTTTATAAATGTATTTTTTAATAAAAAAAAAAATTACATTGTGAATAAATAAATTTGAGTGTGTCTGACTCTATCACTACCAAACATCGAATCTGGTTATTTCACTACATTAAGTTTTTAACTTAACAAGGAAAAAAATACAATAGAACATAGATATGGGTAAGTAAAGGGTTTGCAGTAATTGTATCGGTTTACTTGGTAAACAGTAAGCAGTATGAAACAGTCTAGTCAATTGGTGAAGGGGACCTGTCTATAATATTTAATTTAGATATAAAAACATATATATACAAACTTTACATAAGTCATTGTAAGTTGGTCAAGCGCGACTGGCTCGTATTATTCTATGGCGTTTTGTGTAGGTGTCAGTCCAAAATGGCGGCAGCACAGTTATGTCATGGGCGGAACTGTTGCTATGGAGCGTTCTATTGAGTTTCGCCTCTTGGTACTTCTATACTCTTTGCTGCTACTGCCTCAGCGCTTAGCCCTCGGTGTCGGCTATGTGTGAGTTGGTCGGTTCTGTCTTCACACAGCGGGGTTTTATACGTTCCCCACACGTAATGTCGAGAAACCGACTCGATAAGGGAACGTCTCTGGTTACTTGTGTAACCTTGGTTCCCTGAGAGGAGGGAACGAGACATTACCTAGATTGCCGTGTGAAAAACCTCCTTATAGCCTCAGTAGCTCTCGTTCAGTCGAAAGATTCTGAGGTATTTTGGCGCCCAACATCGCGTATATAGTGGCTGAGCCAGCCAATTAGGCGAATGCCCGGATGCCATTGGCTATTGCAAAGCAATAGAGTGGTTCAATCAGGCTTCAGCATTTCGAGGAAAAGGGTTTTCCATATACATAATGTCTCGTTCCCTCCTCTCAGGGAACCAAGGTTACACAAGTAACCAGAGACGGTTTTCAACATTAATCAAAATGGTGGACAGGATGTTTGGCCAGTTTTGGCATAATGGGTATCAAAGTGGGAAGAAAAAGAACACTAACGGATACAGTAGGTGCCATCGCACTTTCAGTGGCTAATGAGCCATTCTCTCAAGAAGATAAAACAGTGGAAAAAAATGGGTACATTAAAAATTTTCAATATCTTTTTTTTTTAAATGTCACATTGTCAGTGAAACAACCTAGTTTCTGTAGTTTATTTTTGTGGTGTAAGTTAAAAGTGAAATTAATATGTGGTATTTTTGTAATGTCATTTATTTGTAAATGAGTCTGAGTACTTTCTATACATTTTATATTTGTATTTGTTATGCATGTTCATGTGTAAATAAAAGAGAAGTAATTGTTATGTATGTTGTTATTTTTTTTAATGAAGTTATAATTTTATATATATATATATATATATATATATATATATAGCTTATAACTTTTTTTAATACATTTTATTTTTTTGTGCTGAAAAATATTTTTTTACACGTTAAAGGGGTCATTGGATGCAAAGTTCACTTTTACATGTTTGAACATTAATGTGTGTTGGCAGTGCATGTACAAATCTACCCTATAATGATAAAAATCCATGCAGTGGTTTTTAATTAATCTGTAAAAGTAATATTCCCTTTTTCAAATCGATCCGTTCTCAGATGCCTGTTGTTGTGGCATCACACAGACAGAGGCCACTCCCACGATAGTTGATTGACATGAGCTCTTACCTCAGATCAGCTGTAACAGTCCGACCTCCATTGTTTCGATGCCGGAGCAGGAATGTAAGTTAGACAAGAATATCTCAGATTGAGCCATTGAGGTGTTGTGTTGCTGGATGTAATAATGAACATAGTGGTCATCATTACCATTGAGAATTTTTAACCAAAGTATATTATAGACATTTTATTAAGAGCCTAAAGAATCATATCAACTTGTGGAAAATGGGCACCCGAGAACCCCTTTAAAACGAATCGTTCTATACATTACTCAAAGTGCTTTTTACAACTATTTACAACATATGTTTAACATCAGAAAAACAACATCAATTTTAAGCCCAGCCCTGCAAACACACAGTCAACTGCCTCCATGTTTTCTGGGGTCTTCAGGAGGTGAATCACTCGGTAGCGAATAGCCAAAACCTCCTCAGCGACTCAGAGGACAATGCGGTGACAGTAAAATGAGGCATGTCAAACACTCTGGAAAGCAGAAAAAAACAGCAGGGTCTCGATTGTGGCACCTCATCAATGTTGCAGTTCACTTCTCAGAAGGTCCAGCAGATCTGTCAGGGCCTTCCTGCTCATCAGAAAAAAACATTAAAAAAACCTATCCAGCCATGATCTCAAACATGAATGCCACACGAGTTCAGGCTCACATCATACCATCAAACACTACATGCAGTTCAGAAAGGTCAGCAAAGAGCTGGAAGTTAGAGTCATCAAATGGTTTGACAACTTGTGGACCAACAAGAAAGCAATTGATGAGCACAATGTCCTAAAGAATCTGCCCAACAAACTGCGGGCTGAGATTGCTATTAATGTGCATCTGGATACACTGAAGAAGGTCCGTATCTTCCAGGACTGTGAAGCTGGACTTTTGACTAAACTGGTGCTCAAGCTGCGGCCACAGGTCTTCATTCCCGGAGACTACATCTGCCGAAAGGGAGACATAGGAAAAGACATGTACATCATCAAGAGGATGGTCTTGCTGTTTTGGCCGATGATGGGGTGACTCAGTATACACACTTGATGGCCGGCAGCTGCTTTGGTGAGATTATCATCCTCATCAAAGACAGAACCTTATACAGTAGCCTTGATGACCATTCAATAGCAATCATATGTAAACCATTTACAACAATGACAGGACAAGACAAAACCTACAAAATTGTTCACATGCATGTGGAATTGTGGACAGTAAATGTCATGGAACTGAGCTCAACTGATTGTCTTATAAAACATACAATAACAAGGTTTTGCCCACTTAAAGATGTACTTTTTGTGTGATGCTTTGCTAATTAGAAAAGGATGCACACATAAAAAAATGAACACTATTTGAGATATGCCATTAATTTGTGTAAACACAGATAAGATGAGAGTCCACACATATCAGTCTTCAAGAAACAAACAAACAAACAAAAACTTCTAGACTTCTACAAATGTTTTATTCTACATTATTGTAGAGGTACCAATCATTCTTTATTAGTACTGCCATGTTAAGATCACCTGACCAGTCCTGTCATTCAGTTTACTTATGTTAATGTTAATTAGAGATGGGCAGTACAGTTTAGTTGCTATCACAAATCTTTCAATGTAAGATGGATGGCTAAATCTCTACACCACATAAAAAATCATATTGATCTGATTTTTGAATATCATTTTGGGCTCTAAATTTGATGATAAAAGCACTGTGTACATATTGTTCTTACAAAAACAAACACATAATGCCAAGTGTAGTCTGATTCACAAATTAATGATTTGAGCAGCTTCTTTTAAAGGTGACAAATCTGACTTTTTCCATGTTTAAGTGCTACAATCGGGTCCCCAGTTCATCTACTAACACAGAAAATGTGAAAAAGGACAACCCAGTAACTTTGTTTTGGTAAGCCTTTTTCTGCAAGCAAAAAAATAAATAAATAAAAATAATTAGACTTTGCTCCCCCTGGTGACGTGGTAAAAGGATCTTATTATAATATTAGAGCCCTTAAACTGCACGTTTCCACCTACTTCACCATCATTTTGTTTTTGGAAGTGACAATGGTGTACTATGGAAAGCCGTTTTAACATTTAATCTAAAAGCGGTACTATTTAATCTAAAAGCTATCTATTTTCATGCTACTAGTACTTATTTTTTAGTTACTAGTATCTTTTCCATTAAGTACTAGTACTTATTCTTTAGCTATTAGTGCTTGTTGTTTAGCTACTAGTACCTTTTTAAAAGATACTAGTACTTATTCATTAGATACTAGTTCTTATTTATTAGATACCAGTACTCATTCATTAGATACTAGTACCTATTAAATAGACACTAGTACTTATTTATTAGACACTAGTAGTTATTTATTAGATACTAGTACTTATTCATTAGATACGAGTATCTATTTAATAGATACTGGTACTTATTCGTTAGATACTAGTATCTATTAAATAGATACTAGTACTTATTTATTAGATACGAGTACTTATTTCAATAGTGACTAGTAACTATTCTGTTGTTACTAGTAAAACATTTTAAATTTTACCATTGATTTCTATGTGATCTGTCATTGAGATATCAACTTTTCAGTTTTGACTAGTATGTATTCCATTTGTGACTAGTACATAATTTTTATGTACTAGTAGTTAAACATTAGGTACTAGTACTTATTTTTTAGATACTAGTACCTAGATACTATAGTACTTAATCATTACATACTAGTATTTATTTATTAGATACTCTAACCTATTAAATAGATACTAGTTCTTAATTATTACGTACTAGTATTTATTCATTATATACTAGTTCTTCTTTATTTGATACTAGTACTTATTTAATAGGTACTAGTACCTTGTAATTGTTACATACTAATACTTACTGATTAGCGACAAGTATTTATTCAAAAGATACTAGTACAGATTTATTAGATACTAGTACTTATTTGAAATGTTACTAGTAAGATTTTTTATTTTACTAGTAAAATGTTTAATTGAACTCTACTGTGGCCATTCAGACTAGTCATAACTTAAGACGAGTAAAAAAGCAGCTCTAGTAAGATAAAAATTGTTTCTAGCAATAATTATGAAAGATACTAGTGTTTAATAAATAAGTACTACCTAATGAATAACTACTAGTATCTATTAAATAGTTACTAATATCTAATGAATTAGTACCAGTATCTATTAAATAAGTACTAGTATCTAATGAATGCTTACTACACTGTAAAATCCAATAGTTTACCTTACTTAGATATAATTAGTTATCTTTACTTAGATGCTATACTTACTAGGTTTTAGCAAGTTACATCTACTTTCAAGGCAAGTAAAACAATTTACTTACTACTTTGAGTGACGCTTACTTAAAATATTCAAGTAGCCACAAAGGAACCAATGACATTAATAAACCAGTGAGAGGCAGCAGTGCACTAATATGTTGCTAATTTGCAAAATAAAAACAGAAGAAGAAGAAAAGAAAAGTTTTTGAGGTGGGGCAATTTTTAATCTGCAATTATTTTTCACTAGTTATATTCACTCATTTCCCAAAGTCATCTTGAATGTTGTTTCAATACAACTGAAATATTTGGTAGAACATCATATAAGCTGACTTGATAAATTGATGTTGATTTTCATAAATTGTGGGGGGGGGGGGTCTGTTTTTTACTTACCATTATAGTGATTAATGTTCCCTTTGGTTGGGCATTTGGAACTTTGTTTATCTTGTTATATTTTTTTTTTTTCTTGATGCAGCAATGCAACATGAAATCATAATTTTTGATTTCAAGGGGAAAAAAAATAATAAGTGAATCACTTTTAGAAGGTAATCCACTCATTTTTCTTAATCAGTAACTTAATTAATTAGCTAATATTCTTTAATATATTTATAAATGATCTTCAACAATTTTAATGTTCATCATAAACACCTTGAGAAACTTAATTAGAGTAAGACAATCCTTTGATATTTGTGGTAATGTGCTCTAGTCAAAGTGAGACTTTAACATTCAGCAAGTGAATCACAACAATGGTAACGATTCAATTTTATTTATTTTTATTAATTGTGACAATAACTATTTTATTCTTTTCTTTTCTTTTTTTGTTGTGCTACTACTGACACAAAACAGTAAATAAAATTAGCAAATAAAAACAACAACAGTAAAACAAAGCAATTGCATAATTTATTCATGCCGCAATGCACTCTGGGAGTCAGTGAGTAGCTATACTAAGTCTAAAGTAAGTCTAAAGTAAAGGATCAAGTACCCCCTACAGTTCTTTTTTAGTTACTAGAACTCTTGTGTAAGTAAACTATACTAAGCATTTGTCAGTACAATATACTATTCCTATTTCACTTTACTTAGTTTTTTTAAGGCAATCGGTTTGCATGCTTTTTTTTAAGTAAGCCCAACTAATTCGATTTTACAGTGTAGTAATATTTAAATAGATACTAGTCACTATTGCAATAATTACTAGTCAGAAATGAAAGAATGATATCAAAAACAGATTAACTACCCTTCCCTGTTCATTTGGAGATATCTTTAACCTCATAAAGTACTAGTAAGAATGTATTTGGAGATA
This sequence comes from Labeo rohita, assembly GCF_022985175.1. Lineage (NCBI taxonomy): Eukaryota > Metazoa > Chordata > Actinopteri > Cypriniformes > Cyprinidae > Labeo > Labeo rohita. The sequence goes on from NW_026127398.1 coordinate 13,421, forward strand.
TCTTCTTTTAAAAAGATCATTACATAAACATGAGTACCTCTCCACCGTCCAATCAGAGTCCACATGGTAATACAATACATTAATATGCTGAATTAATTTGATTGGTAAGTAGGGCTGCTGTATGTTAGCCTACCTTGGTAATTGTTTACCATGAAAACAAGAAAAGATTACAAACATGTTGTCCAATGATATGTTATAATGATATGTTTAGTGCAAATACACGTCACAACATCAGCCGAGACTTTGAAATAACCTATTTTTTGTGATCTGACATGGTTTTATTGAATGAGGCAGAAATCATGCCACTTTAGATTATTCTAAACATTGATAAAGGCTATGTCGGTTAGCATTGCATTTTAAATTTACTTTATTCTTATAAAAATACCCGAGATGGCTTGAAGAACACAGAAAGCCATATATTGTTGCAGTAATTGTTTATTGTATTCATGGTTTATAAGTAAAACCTCTATATGCATGTTATTCAGCTGCTAGGCTACATCTACAGCAAAAGCTGAATGAATGCCTTTGTCCATTTAAGGGATTTCCTGGAACGTCATCAGTGAGTCTCATTTGTGGAGGGCAAAATTTACTTTTGTTCCAGAGCTATAGAGAAAATCATAAGTCATAACCAGTTCTATAAATGACTAACAAAATAGTGTGAGGTTCCTCCATTGACTTTGTTTTCAGAGTTCAGTGCTGTGACTGGTGTGATTTCTCATTTCACTGTCTACTGTCAGGCACATTAATAGTGGAAAAAAAAAAAAAATAAAAAAAATAGATAATAAAGCAACTCTACAGATGTTCCTTTGGTAACTTTTTTCTCATAGCTAATTATTTAATATAAGTTTCCTTTTATTTCTATAAAAATAAATTTACACAAGATTGTGGCCAAGACGTATAAAGTAAAAAAAAAAAAAAAATACGTGAAAATTCCTAGCAGTCATTATTTTTTATTTATTTATTTATTTTACATTTTCATAGCTCCAGTGTAAATGTCAGACTTTTCTCTAAAATCCAATAGTTTACCTTACTTAGATAAAATTAGTTATCTTTACTTAGTTGCTATACTTACTAGGTTTTAATAAGTTACAGCTACTTTCAAGCGAGTAAAACAATTTACTTACTACTTTGAGTGATGCTTACTTAAAATATTCAAGTAGCCACAAAGGAACCAATGACATTAATAAACCAGTGAGAGGCAGCAGTGCACTAATATGTTGCTAATTTGCTAAATAACAACAGAAGAAGAAGAAAAGCAATTTTTTTTGAGGTGGCAATTTTTAATCTGCAATTATTTTTCACTAGTTACATTCACTCATTTCCCAAAGTCATCTTGAATGTTGTTTCAATACAACTATATATTTTAGAGAACATCACATAAGCTTCATAAAATGATGTTGATTTTCATCAAATGTTGTTTGTGTGTCTTTTTTTATTTATTTATTTATTTATTTTATTATTATTATTATTATTATTATTTTACTTACCATTATAGGGATTAATGTTCCATTTGGTTGGGCACTGTCACGATCAGACGAGGCAAAACAAAACAACGATGTAGAAAAACGAACAGTTTAATAATAATCCAGAGGGAAACAACGGGAAACACAGGAGTACGGGATAGCAACATCAACGTCCGACAAAGCAAGAGGGAAAACACACGCTATATATACACAGACTGATTACAAACACAGGTGCAGACAATGAGAGAGAAACCAAAACACACAGAGCTGCAGGGGAGATGATGGGAGAAACCAACTAGAAAGTCCAGGGGTGTAACAAGCACTTTGAACTTTGTATTTCTTATTATAATTTTCTTCCTATTGATACAGCAATGTAACATGAAGTCATATTTTTTGATTTCAAGGGAAGAAAAATAGTAAGCAGGTCACTACTAAAAGGTAACCTTACAATTCTGAAATTTTGATTAGCTAAATCTTTTAATTCTTTAGCTAATGTTTTATAATTTCATTGTTCTAAACAAGCATCTTAAGAAATTTCATTGGGTTGAAACAATTCTTTAATATTTGTGGTGATCTGCTCAAGTCACAGACTTCAACATTCAGCACATGAATCACAACAATGATAACAATTCAATTTTATATATTTTTATTAATTGTGACAATAACTGTTATATTATTTTATTTTCTCTTTTTGTTGTGTTACTACTGACATAAGTCAGTAAATAAAATTAGCAAATAAAAACAACAACAGTAAAACAAAGCAATTGCATAATTTATTCATGCTGCAATGCACTCTGGGAGTCAGTGAGTAGCTATACTAAGTCAATACTATAGCTATACTGTAAGCCTAAAGTAAATGATTAAGTACCCCCTACAGTTCTTTTTTAGTTACTAGAACTCTTGTGTAAGTAAACTATACTAACTAAGCTTTTGTCAGTACAACATACTATTCCTATTTCACTTAGTTTTTTTAAGGCAATCGGTTTGCATGCTTTTTTTTAAGTAAGCCCAACTAATTTGATTTTCCAGTGTACACTGTAAAATGTAATTAGTTGACTTTACTTGTAAAAAGCGTGGAAACTGATTACCTTAAAAAAACTAAGTAAAGTGAAATAGGAATAGTATGTTGTACTGACAAATGCTTACTCAGTATAGTTTACTTACACAAGAGTTGTAGTAACTAACAAAAAACTGTTGAGAGTACTTGATTCTTTACTTTAGGTTTACTCTTGACTTAGTATAGCTACTCACTGACTCCCAGAGTGCATTGCGGCATGAATAAATTATGCAATTGCTTTGCTTTACTGTTGTTGTTTGTATTTGCCAATTTCATTTGCTGTCTTGTGTCAGTAGTAGCACAACAAAAAACAAACAAAAAAAGCTCATAAAATGGTTATTGATAGTTAATAAAAACAAATAAAATTGAGTTGTTACCATTGTCCTGATTCACATGCTGAATGTTGACTAACACACATTACCCCAAATATTAAAAGATTGTATCAATGCAGTTACAAGCTTCTTACAATGTTTATAAAAAAAAAAAAAAAAAACAATAGCATAAATGTAAAAAAAAAAAAATCATTAATCAGCATAAAAAACACTCAACTTCATGATTTAGCTAGAATACAAATCACCTTCTAAAAGCAATCTATTTATTACTGTCCTTTGTTTGAAATCAAACAAACTGTGATTTCATACTGCATTGTTGCAACAATAGAAAGAAAACCATAGTAGTATAAACAAAGTTCCAAGTGCCCAACCAAAAGTAACACTATTTACTATAATGGTGAGTATTAAAAAAAAAAAAAAAAACCTTTTCAGGAAAATCAACATTAATTTATGAAGTCAGCTTATGTGATGTTCTCTCAAATATTTCAGTTGTATTGAAAATTCAACATTCAAGATGACTTTGGGAAATGAGTGAATTCAAATAGTGAAAGAACGATGTGAGTGAAAAGTCTACTAAAAATTGCCCCATCTCAAAAACTTTTTCTCTTCTTCTGTTGTTATGTTGCACATTAGCAACATATTAGTGCACTGCTGCCTCTCACTGGTTTATTAATGTCATTGGTTTCTTTGTGGATACTTGAATATTTTAAGTAAACATCACTCAAAGCAAGTAAGTAAATTGTTTTATTTGCCTTGAAAGTAGCTGTAACTTAATAAAACCTAGTAAGTATAGTAACTAAGTAAAGGTAACTAATTGTAACTAAGTAAGGTAAACTATTGGGTTTTACAGTGTAGTGACGTATGCCTGACGTGTCCAATCATTTAGTCTGTTAAACCCCATCACTCCACAATCCACTGCAATCTCACATTCATTTTTGAGTCTAAATGAGCAAATCTCAAAATACAATTAACAACCTACATGGTATTATGTCATAATTTGTCACTGCAGTTGTACTTTAAATGCACTGAAATGCATAATTTCAGTGAGTATTTAATAGACAAGATGATTAATATAAACACTTTATTTTACTTACATATCTTACATGACTTACATATCTTTGTAAATGTCTATTTAAACATATTTAATTACTGTATGCATTGTATAGTTAGTTATTGGATTTTATTATATTTTTAAATTAATTATACTATACAGTACTATACTACTTTTACTTGTATATAATTAAAGTGTGATTGATAAATTACAGTGTTGCTATTAGACCATCATTTGTAAAACAATAAACACAGTAAATTCTTGTACCTTAAGTAAATTTATCTAAAAGCAGAATGAGATTTAACTGTGATTTTCTGCTGTTACAATCAGTTTAACTCTTAAGATCTTCAGAGGGGAAGTTGTGCAGCGATTATATAAGAATGGAAAGACAGTTTCTGTGAAGGTTGTTGTGAATGTACACAGACAGATGTTAGTTAGAGGATCAGAGAACGACACCTTTCCTCTGTCATAGTCCAGATGAACTCTCACACGCTGCAGCTTCACTTTAACTGTAACGTAAGTCGAGGTTTGCTCTTTGGATTGTGAGAAGTATTCACTGTTTATGTACCGAAAATACCAAACATTAGTGTTAAAGAAAATGTCTCCCTTCCTTTGGTTTGATGCTGTGGTTATTCCAAGACTCCAGTATGGATTGTCTCCAACCTCCACATCCCAGCAGTGTGTTCCTGAGTTAAAGCCCTCAGAACCCAGAACACATGGATAATAGTCAAACCTCTCTGGATTATCAGGAACATCTTGATCTTCATCACTGTACGACACACTGGTCAGATCAGTAGAGAGTGTGAGGCCAGGATGTGCTGTGATTGGATCTAGAGTCACTGGAGCTGCAACGAGAATAAAATTACAGGATTGAAGGATGAAATGTGATGGTATTATAAATGTAAACATACACCATGAGAAATAGACTGTGTTTGTAGACATTAGTTTGCTGTGTGCAGAGATGGGCAGTATTTCAAATACATTTGACATGTATTTGAGTTTTGGAAAAAGTCAAATGTATTTTGTATTTAAATACATTTAATCTTAGTATGTTTGTATTTAGTATTTGTGTATATTTGTTGATACAGGAAATCAGCAGTCTAATAAAGAGGTTGATTGTCAAAAAGTATTTTATGTATTTTGAAAATACAAAAAATATTAAGATTAAATGTATTTAAATACAAAACAGTATTCTGTACACTTGTATTTGAAATACTGCCCATCCCTGGCTGTATCATCTTATGAAATACAGTTCACATTCATCTCAACTTCATAGTGATTATTAAATGTATTTTTTATTAAATGTTAATCTGTCTGTCTTTGTTTATATCTGAACAATTTAATCTTTGTACTGGTGTCAAATCTGCTGGAGACTCACTGTGTTGGACAGTTTCCTGCATCTTCTTCCAGACTCTGAACAGCAGGTTACTCAAGTAATGTGACACATGAATCAAAGCTCCAGAACTCATCTGTGGATCCGGCTGTGAGATCTGGACTCTGAAAGAACATTCAGGAGTCAGAACTGCAGTGGATTTGAGTTCAGATTCACTGAGAGAAGAAACACGAGCAGATCAACTTACCTTCCCATCGTGACGTTAAAATTCTGTAAAATATAGAGTTTGAAAAACATGTTAATATCTCATCAAACACTCATAACTGTTCATTTTCTCTCTACTCAAATTGAGAGTTTGATCATTGGTTGAGTGATTTCAAAGTTGTTTTATGCACAAACGATGAAGCTAAATTCAGCTGTCACCTTGAGAAAGCAGACGTCATTGGCTTTCATCATCTCCTCAGTGTCTTTGATTGTGTGTGAAAGAGCTGAGATGTGTCTGTTCATCTCCTCCAGTTTCTCCTTCATCATCCGGTTCTTCTGCTCCTCTTCCTCTCTCAGTGCAGTGATTGTAGCTTCTTCTTCATCTCTGAGAAACTGATGAAGCTTCTCAAACTCCTCTTTAATCTGACGCTCTGTGTGCTCAGCTTGAGACTGAAATCACATCACATTCACTTCAGTCAGATCTGCATTAACACTCACTCCACTAATGTCCATCATAAACTCTGTGAATGTTTGACTCTTTACTCGATATCCTCACCTTGATGTGCTGAACTGTTTCATCACACTCTGCTTTCATTTTTTTTGCATGTTTGAGCTTGTTTTGTAGGGATGTCAGTGCTGTATTCAGTTCCTCCTAAAGTTAAGATGAAAATCTATGAAATTTACATAGCTAAGAGTTTTAGTATGTTTGGACATTTATATAGTTATTGTTAATTGTATGCTGTATGGTCATTACCAGGAAATAGTCCCTTTTGTGCCTGAAATTTCCAGGACATAATGTATTTTTTTTTAAATTATTTAACTTGTAAAGGATGAACATTAAACTGGTCTATTGTATAAACAGCTATTACTAGTAAAGCACTGTGCTTAGCATATGAAATGAAAGAAATTTGTCTCACCTTATGAGATGAAGCCACTTCACTGATGGGTCTGAATGTGTGATTGACGTGTTTCTCTGAGTCTCTGCACACTAAACACACAGACTGTTTGTCCTTCAGACAGAAGAGTTTGAGTTTCTCACTGTGTAAACTGCAGATCTCCTCAGATCCTGAAGAACGTCTTTCATTTCTCTCCTTTATCTGTAAATCACACAAGTTTTTTAACGCTAGATTACATGGAGGATCTTGTTTTGAGGATCTTCTCCTGCAGACAGGACACTCCTGAGTTTTCTTGGTCTTCCAGAACTGTTGAAGACACTCTTTACAAATACTGTGACTACAGGACAGAAGAACAGGATCCTTGAAGATTTCACAGCACACAGGACAAGAAAGATCTTCCACAGATTTTGAATCCATTTCCTCTTCTTGTAAAAGCTACAACAATCTACAATTTACTTTCACTTTCTGAATTTTGGTTTGAAAAGTAAATAAGTTAAAAAAATCTATTCTGTTTAATACACTTCTCCAAAATCCTCATTTATAGTGTCCTCCACTGATCTCCACAACACTCTTTTTAGCTTTCAGTATGATATGAAAGAGAGAAATTATAAGACTAGTCACTTCCTGGTAAAGGTTAAAGGTTGTGAGAGGGTGGAGTTTCTGATGAGATGAATGTATAGTTTATTTAACCCTTTTGTGCTTTCATCTCACAGACTCAATGAAGTAAAATGAAAAAAAAAAAGAAAGAAAAATAATTAAACTAAAGACATTATATAGAAACTATGTTAGTCATAATAAGAGAATTAAATCGTATATAATACTTTCAATAAAATATTTATTAATTTAGACTGAGACTGTGAATGTGTGTGTGTTTTATTGCTAGTAAAGGGAATATACCCTGTCAGTGTATATACCAACATAATTACACAACAAACACTCTAATTTGTTTTCAGTGGACATGTTACCACATCTTGTGTCAAATTAATTTCTTGAAAAATTAAATTGTACCTTAAAATGATCTTGTTAATTCTGATAGTGGATTTCTATTTCCCATTACATGGGACTGGATAAGGAGAGTAAATGTTAAAAATGTTATTTTATGTTAGTTTTATTATGTATTTATTTTTCCCACCATCAGTAAAAAGACTAAATGTTGTTAAAAGTTCAATAATCTTATGTTTGATATTTAAAAGAGTTTGTTATGCTTTTTTCTTTTCTTTTCTTCTCTTCTTTGCTTTTTCTTTTCTTTTATCATTTTACTGAAGAGTAGACCACATAAAGGGAAACACTACATTGACTATGAGAGCAGTGACTGTGCTAATGTCAGTAACATCTTATGTGTTTTACATGTTAAGCCATTAAATCAAACAATTTATGATTGTATTTATGCCATTTACATATAGAACGTTAAGTAACAAGATCGAAATGAGGAGGGGAAACCTGCGTGACCATAGTAACCCGGGATTATCAGAGATAGATTTATTAATATTTTATTTTGAGTTAAGAAATTATTATATTAATTATTATAGAAATTAATACATTATTAAATTATTATATTAACAACAGGGGATGCTGTCTATGTGAATGCTGTCTGTGCGCGATGCATTCGAAAGAAGTTTATCATTAATAAATATTACCCAAAGTACATCAAATAAAATAGGCCTACAAGATATTTTTATCCAACCTTCTATTAACTGATCGTTTTTTCAGGTCCACTCCACTCCCAGCTCTGGCCATCCAGGTACTGCCGCCACCATATGTCTACTCTCCAATCGTTTTTGGTGGTCTTCATTGCAGGCTGACATGATATCTTACGTCCAGGACTGCCCAACATGTAATGCCTCCAAACCCTCTCACCAATTACCTGCCGGTTTATTATAACCCTTACCCATACCTCAGTGTCCCTGGTTAAATTGTTACGCAACTATGTCTTTAGATTCTACGTCCTCCCTCTCTGACCGGGGACCACAATTCACCTCCCGTGCCTGGACTGCCTTCTGTCAGAAACTCAATATCAATGTTAGCCTCTGGTTATCATCCTCAGTCCAGTGGTCAGGTGGAACATCTAAATCAGGAACTCTTTTCTTTCGTTCACACTGCCATCGCAATCAGTCGGACTGGAGCCGCTACCTATTATTGGCCGAATATGCTCAGAACTCCCTCCACAAGCTGGCCACAGGCCTCACTCCCTTCCAATGTGTGCTGGGTTTCCAACCTCCATTATTCCCATGGTCAGGGGAACCTTCAGAGTTACCCACTGTAAACTCCTGGCTCCAGCGGAGTGAGGAGACCTGGAATGAGGCCCATGTACACCTTCAATGGGCCAATCGCTGAGCAAGGGAACAGGCTGATTGCCATCTGCGCCCCAATCCAAACTATCGTCCGGGTCAGTGGGTCTGGCTTTCTACACGTGATCTCCGTCTTCGCCTCCCTTGCAAAAAGCTCAGTCCCAGGTCCCAAGTTGTTTTAACTTAAAATAATTTGTTACCCTGCTTACTTAAAATTTGTAGTTTACTCAACTAAAATATCTAAGTTGTCACTTAAATAAACAAGTCTAAACTAAAAATTTAAAGTTGACTAAAAAAAAGTCTACGGGGTAACAAATTATTTTAAGTTGAAACAATTTGTTTTGGTTTTTTTACAGTGTATATTTTATTATTTAGTGTGCCTGACTTAGTTTTATAGTAATAACATGGACGATGTAATTGTACAGAAGAGGGCATTCAGTGAACTGTCTGCTAGCTGTATCATCACTAGAGTTAATCCATAGCAGCTGTTTTATGATATTCATCCATTTTAAAGAACCAATAATACTAAATGTTTATTTCTAAAGAAGCAAATAAACTACACTACTGCTTTAGTTTGTTATCAGTTGATTTCAATAAAATTTTAGCACTGAACATGAACCGTTGTTGAACATGAAACATACCACCATTATGTGTAACATAGGAGCCATGACCTCAAACATGAATGCCACACGGGCTGAGTTTCAGGCTTACATCGTACCATCAAACACTACATGCAGTTCAGAAAGGTCAGCAAAGAACTGGAAGTTTGAGTCATCAAATGGTTCGACTACTTGTGGATCAACAAGAAAGCAATTGATGAGCAGGATGTCCTAAAGAATCTGCCCAACAAACTGCGGGCTGAGATTGCTATTAATGTACATCTGGATACACTGAAGAAGGTCCGTATCTTCCAGGACTGTGAAGCTGAGCTTTTAGTTGAACTGGTGCTCAAGCTGCGCCCACACTGTAAAATCCAATAGTTTACCTTACTTAGATATAATTAGTTATCTTTACTTATTTGCAATACTTACTAGGTTTTATTAAGTTACAGCTACTTTCAAGCAAGTAAAACAATTTACTTACTACTTTGAGTGACGCTTACTTAAAATATTCAAGTATCCACAAAGGAACCAATGACATTAATAAACCAGTTAGAGGCAGCAGTGCACTAATATGTTGCTAATTTGCAAAATAACAACAGAAGAAGAAAATATTTTTTTTGAGGTGGCAATTGTTAATCTGCAGTTATTTTTCACTAGTTACCTTCAGTCATTCCCAAAGTCATCTTGAATGTTGTTTCAATCCAACTATATATTTGAGAGAACATCACATAAGATGACTTCATAAATTGACATTGATTTTCATAAAATGTTGTTTGTGTGTCTTATTTTATTTATTTATTTATTTATTTATTTATTTTGTATTATTATTATTATTATTTTTTTTTACTTACCATTATAGTGATTAATGTTCCGTTTGGTTGGGCACTTGGAACTTTGTTTTTCTTATTATAATTTTTTTCATATTGTTGCAGCAATGCAACATTAAGTCATAATTTTTGATTTCAAGGGAAGAAAAGT
>NW_026127399.1:0-23618 GCF_022985175.1 Labeo rohita
CCAGCATCACATAGTGACCTGGCCACTTTTCTGCAAGAGGAATGGCTCAAAATCCCTCTGGCTACTGTGCAGGACTTGTATTTGTCATTCCCAAGATGAAATGATGCTGTATTGGCCACAAAAGGAGGCCCAACACTGAACTAAAACCAGGTGTTTCAGTTTCATTGTCCAACCCCTGTATATACCAAAGAATGGGAGTCACATGACACGTAACTAGAACAACCAATCAGAACATGACACATGGAACAGAGGAACCAATGGCAGGAATACAAGAGGGCAAGGGAAGCAAGACAAACAGCCTGAATCAAAACTATAAATAAAAGACATGAAAACAAGAACATGAACAAACCCCAAACCCCACATTACAGTATGTTTTTTTTTTTTGTTGTTTGTTTGTTTTGTTTTGGGGGTTTTTTTGGTTTTGGTTTTGGTTTTTCTTCAGATGTAAATTGTTTTAATTGGGGATTGCTTAGTTGGGGCTTTGTAGGACTGTATATGATGTGTGGGGTGGTATAAAATTTAAAATGCAATTTGCAACAATAAACGTTTCATGAAAAAAAAAAATAGTGTTAAGTATTAAATGCACAAAATGTGTAAATAAAGCTCTGTAATAATTGTTTATCATACAAAGTGAAAATTTGGATTACACCACTGAAGTTTTATGGATTACTTTATCACTATGTTTATGTCCTTTTTTTGAGTTTGAAACTCTGAAACCCTTCTGAAGTCTTGGACAAGTAAATCATGTCAAAGTATTTTTGTCTAAGTTATTTCTTTAAGTTCATACCTGTTTTTCTGTCCTCTGTGCTGCAGCTGATACAGTGTTGTGGTTTTTATGTTCATATTTTGTACACAACACACAAATACATTGTTGGTCAGTAATGCAGTACATGTCCAGGTGTTTCTCATGTTCATGGCAGATCATCTCCTGCAGTCGTCCAGTTGCATTAATCAAACTGTGTCTCGTTCCTTCAAACAAACTCTCATGTTGTTCAAGGTGAGTTTGACAGAAAGTTTTTTGACACACCAGACAGGACTTGATGGCTTTGTATTTCCTTCCAGGACAGACGTCACACGTCACATCTCCAGCTCCTGCGTAACAGTCAGCAGGAAGTTTAGTCGTCTTCAGTTTCTCCACCACTTCAGCCAGCATGGTGTTTTTAGCTAAAGCAGGTCTTGGGCTGAGGATCTGTCTGCACTGAGGGCAGCTGTAGACTCTCATTTGATCCTCCTGATCCCAGTGACCTGTAATACAGCTCTTACAGTAACTGTGTCCACAGGGAATGCTCACTGGATCCTTCAGGAGATCCAGACACACTGGACAGATGAACTGATCCTGAGAAAATCTGTCTTCTGCCATTTTACTGCATGAATGCAGAGACACAAACACTCAACAACTACACTTCAGTTTCGCTTTCTCTGAACTCATGAGTTTCCTGGTTCTGTTTAATCTAAAGTTACAAGTTACAGAGAAGTAAGATAACACCCTTACAAACTTGCAATACTGCATTCCAATTAATACACTGATGCCATGGATTTCCAGTTATTAATATTTGCTGGGAATCTATTCTGCACTTGCTTTGCTGCTTCCAGAAGGAAATCCCAGCATCTGATCTTCATACTGTGAGTGTGGGTTTAGTGAACAGGACCCATACAGGACTCTGCAGAACACTGGGAGAGAAAAGGCTGTACAAGTACAGGCTTTCCTGGGCCAGACAAAGGGTGAAGTGCTCATTTGGTATACTGGCAACAGTGGCGGCTGTACAGAAGATGCTGGGAGTGACCTTGGAAATGGCAGAGAAGGCTGTTAAGGCTACCTGCATCCTCCACACTCTTCTGAGGCCAGATCTGGCAGAAGACCATCCACAGTCTGAGTCATGTAGTGTTTCATTTACCTCAGGCAAGTCATCAGTGTCCACAGGTTGTTAGTTCACTAGAGATATTTTATTTTAACAGTTAATTTAAAAACTACACTGTACAATTTACATGTTTGCGTACAATTTTTATTAAAAGTTAAGTGTTGATTATTATTTTCAAAAATAAATAGTAATTACATTTTCAGTTTGGGTTAAGTTGTAAATTGTCACTTGTAAAAGGGTCTCCCATACAGTCATATTTGTGTACTGTTACACCACGAATAATAAGAAACAACATGTAATGCATGTAGAACTTGCCTCATTGCTTTGTTTTAGAAAAACAAAAAATTAAGTTATTATAAATAAATATAAATATACAATGACATGTATTAAAAAATTAACATTATAAAGATTCTGCAGTGGCTGAGGCCACATATGACAAAATATCAATTAAATGTGTTGTTTAGAATAAATGTCTGTTTATGAAAAGTTGCTTATCGTATTAATGTTTTTATTTGGTAAGTTTGTATTTATTTATTTATTTAGTTTTTTTTTTTTTTTACCTAAATAATTACACTGGTGTTTTAGGTGGTTTATGTTGACATTCACTAAATTCCAGGGGTTTCATTACCACAACGTAAAATGGGTGTTTGTGGAGGTGTTGGGAAAACGCCCTCTTTCAAAATAAATAAGTAAAACTAATTAAGAGGTCACCAATCATACGCAGTACACATTTTTTGTTTGTTTGTTTGTTTTTTGTGCGGACATTTCCAATCCAAGGATCAGATTTAATGGATAATGAAGGAAAAAAGAATACTTGCGATGGATAGCGAAGGACAAAACAGTCATACATGTTATTTCTTATATTTTATAATCTTACATTTTAATGATTTTCAAAAAACAAACAACCAGAAAATATAGAAATGTAAAATGTGCAGTAACCATCAAAATTAATCATGGTTTTACAACAACAAAACCCCAGGGTTTTTGTACTTTCATGGTAACCATAAAATAATGTAAAATAATACTGTGTAACTATTGATTATACAAATGGTAATCTATCTGATTAAAAAACAAAACAAAAAAAAAAACATGATTACCACACTTTTACTATAATAAGTAATTACTGCATTAAGTTTAGTAATGACCCAATCTTAATTAATTAATTAACTGGTGTTTTTATATACAGTATATTACGCATCTTTCGACAATTCTATTAAGTGAATATAAAGAATAAAAATCATGTACACAAAATTATGAACCTCTTCAAATTAATATACTTTGTTTCTATCAGACTGGCTCCCATCAAATACATCACAGTACATCACAGGAATTGTTTCTTCAGAAGAAGAACTGAGACATCTCCTGGAAAGCCTAAGCAATCTCAGCTTAGGGCTGTAAATAAGCTTTTCTGTAAGGTAGCCCTCCACTACCCAACAAAAGTTTAAGCACACCAACAGTGTTTTTCTTATTTACTCTCGTGTTTAGAAAAATAGTCATATAAATTACAGTACAAAATAATACATGTAAGATCTTTGTCCCTCCATTGAGAACTATGTAATTACCACTTTCAAACTCCATAGATAGTAAAGACATCACTAGAGTAATCCATGTGACTTTAGTGGTTAACCTCGGACTGTGCCATTTAGAGTTCCGTGCCAGAACTTGTATTTCACAAAAAGCAGCCCATTGAAATATGCAGCACTCATATTTATTTAATAAATATCCTTTTTTAGTTTAGTAGCAATTCTTGTCTTTCAGTCCCCATATTTAAGTCCTCCTGAAATCATGATTAAAACTTTCTTGTATCATTTAAGACTTTTTAAGGTCCTGTCAATGTTCCTAATTTTTGAAAATGGCATTGTTTTTTACTCACTGAAAGTTTAATTTGTCTTCACACAGCACACTGCTCAATGTGCTTGATATAAATTTGATTTATTAGAAATTAGCATTTGGTATTAATTTATTTCATTATGTCAAAAGCCTTCACGGTCCACATGGAAGGATCTTGTGGTCCGGATTCAGACCGGGGTCCGCCAGTTGGCGACCCCTGACCTAGATTAAAGAAAAAAACCCCTTTAAACTAATTTTCTAGTTCTCAATACCGTTTAATAGGTATAATTATGCAAGTAAAATGGTTTAACATTTGAAGTATCCATATGGGCATACAGTCCCATTTAATTTCGAGTTGGCTTAAATACAAACACAGTCATGCTCAGTTTAAGTAAACATTACTTAAACAAATCTTTGTAACAACCAGGGAAGCAGTTCCGGTTAAAAGGCAACTTAACTTAAAAATGGTAGTCAGTGATGCCAACAATTTATCATCTTGTTTGTTTTTAGTCTCTAGCAGAAGAAAGCAGACACCCAGAAGACCATGGACAAAAAAGGAGGTGAATGCTGTAATGAGGCACTTCAGATCACACATCAGTAAGGGTAAATTAGCATCAACAAGAGAATGTGAAGTCTGCAAAAGGTGTGAGCATCCAGTGCTACAAAACAGGACAGTTTAAAACACCAGAGACTTTGTTAGGAACCGAGGGCTTACCTTTTGATGAATGATGAAAAATACAACTAAGGTTTGAGTGACTTTAACACTTTACTGAGAAACTTTCTGTTTATCACAGGCTATTGTAGACAACATACTCCCGTACACATCCGGGCTTCTACTGACATTCTGACTACGGATACGTGTCTAGTACAAATGCGATTCACATAACTAAGAACATTTAATCAATGTTCTACATCTTTAAGCGCATGGAGTTTAATTATTGACAAAAGTTACATTGAGTGACAATGAGTCACAATGTTCTGAATGTTATTGTTTTTAGAGGTAATGTTTTGTAATTCTTGTCACTTAGTTACAATGTTCTGAATGTAATGTTATATTTGTAGAAGTAACATCTTTCAATTTCCGTCATTAAGTGACCAGTTTCTGAGCGTAATAGTGCTGTCAAACGATTAATCGCCATTAATCACATTTTTGTTTGGATGCTATGTACGTACTATTTATTATGTGTGTGTATATATATATATATATATATATATATATATATATATATATATATAAAAATACACACAGATGCAGTATATAGTTTGAAAATATTTACATGTATACATATATTACTACATTTTATATTCTACAGAAATACATTTAATATATAAACACAATATTTTTCTCAAATATGTACCTGCATGTGTTTGTATTTAAATATACATAAATATATGGTCACAGTACACACTCATATATTAAACACTTTTATGTTGGATGACAATTAATTGTTTGACAGCACTATAATGTAATGTTTTAGTTGTTTTTAGTTTTTTATTCTAGTTCTGAAAGTAGTTTTTTTTTTTTTTTTTTTTTTTAATTCCTGTCACTTTTTTTTTTTCTGACAGTTCCTGACAATTAGTTTACACATTACCAAAACGGATTTTTAAAAAAAAAATAATGGTTAAGGTTTTGTTCAACACCAAGACAAAAAACAAAACAATCAGCAATTTTACAAAAAAAAAACAACAACCCAGAAATACAAACACTTGAACGGTCTCAATTGATCATAAATAATGTATTGACAGTAACAGTCACACCAGTTCAGGTGAGAGAATCTTGTGGAGAAATCCAAACAAATGAAACATAGTAAGTAACAAAGTATGGTGTTAACAGTACAACCGTATAATAATGGGTCCATTAAGAAAACTAATGTGTTTTCTATAGAAAAAAAAAAAAAAAAAAATTCCAAGCTGAGAACCATGCTCATCAGGTTGCTAAGATACCGGGTTGTGGCTGGTGATGTCACACACACACAGTCATGATTGACTAGGAAAGACTCAAACGTGGAGCAAAAAGGTTTATTGAACAAAAAAAAAAAAACCAAACAAACAAAAAAAACCAAAACAATATTCAAGGAAAATAGTCCTCCCAGCGATTATTCAACGCCGGGTTGAGATCGCTCCCCGAGGATTTTCCATTTATTACTGCTATGATTGTTCAACGCTGGGACGAGATCTCTCCCCAGGGATTCTCTGTTTGTTGCGGTTGTGATTGTTCTACACCGGGACGAGATTCTCTCCCTGCGCTTTTGGACTGTGAGGTGTTTTTTTTTTTTTTTTTTTTGCTTTCCCCAGATTGGGTGGAGGTAATCTGGGGAAAGCAAAAAAAAAAAAACACACCTCACAGTCCAAAAGCGCAGGGAGAGAATCTCGTCTCTCACTGAGGATGAAACGGCACGGAATGCAGAGCCGCAGAACCATCAAGCTGGTAAAACGGGACGCCAGCGGGTTCTATGGGCAGAGAACAAAAAAAAAATAAAATACAAAAGCCAAGGGCACAGAGAAAAGTTAGCAGAGACTAAGCAGGACAAGACAAGACTTGGAAAGAAATCAAAACGGACTAACCCAGGACAGACGAGGACGAGAGTTTAAATAGAGAGGAAGAAATTAGCAGAGAATGAAAACAGGTGTGAATGTGAAAATGGGAAACGACAAACAGCTGGAGGGAGACCCAGGTGGAATCACTGAAACAATAATGACATAACAAATGGGTGGGGTCAAGCAATAAGCAGAAGAAACGTCTCGGTTACGTATGGTAACTCTCGTTCCCTGATGGAGGGAACAGAGACGTTGTGTCGAGTAGTGTACGACACTAGGGGTCGCTCTTGAGAGCCCAAACACCTCTGACAGTTTTGAGAAAAGCCAATGAAAATTGGGTGTGCAGATTTGCATAGCTGACCACGCCCCGGACATCCGGGTATAAATAGGGCAGCGTGTACATCTGCTCACTCGTTCTGAACTAAGGAGCCGAGAGTCTCAACTCACTCAGAGGCGGTCCAGGAAGGTGGCACGGAAGACACAACGTCTCCGTTCCCTCCATCAGGGAACGAGGGTTACCATACGTAACCGAGACGTTCCCTATCTGTCGTACACTCCGAGTTGTGTCGAGTAGTATACGACACTAGGGGTCCCCGTAAAAAACCGCCACCTTACTGGCCGCGTCACGAGTGATAAGCACAGAAGTAACAGGCAACGTGTTAACAAAGTGCAGCTCACCTCCTCCGTGACCATCCAACGTCCAAGACTGACCTGTATCAGGGTCCTGCAGCCGGGCCTTCCTCAATAGAGCGGCCGAGTGTCTTGAGAGCGTTGGGAAAGCGCCTCCTTCTCGAAGGAAAACAGGCACTACGGATTTCACAACCTGCCCAAAAGGGGGGGTACAAGTGACAACATTAAACATGGGAGCTGAGGTGGGACTCACACCGGGGGAGACAACCAGACTCAGGCCCTAGAGACAAACCTGTCCTCAGGGGAAACACCGCACTAGAGGAGTTATAGGTGGGGATACACACATGGGGCCACATAAGGAGCCACTACATATGGGGCACAATTCAATCAAGAACAAAGGTGACCATACCTTGTGACCGAATTCATAGCGAGTCCCTCCGCAAAAACTCTGCCACGTCCAGGGGTGCCAATGATGGAGATGGTGTCCAGGGTTCACGCTAGGAAACCTACTGAAACTCAGAAGCGTAATCACCGTTAGGGGAAGCGCTTTTAAGCAAGCTCTACACCAACCAGAGAACTGAGTCAAGAGCTGGTATTCAAGACTCTAGCTGACACTGGTTCCATGCGCAAATTGTAAAATCTGGCAAATGTGTTAGGTGTAGCCCAACCTGCAGCTCTACAGATGTCTGTTAATGAGGCCCCATTTGCCAGGGCTGCCGAGGCAGCGACGCCCCTGGTCGAGTGGGCTCTTACCTCCAGAGGGCAGGGTAGGCCTCTGGCCCGGTAGGCCACCCGGATTGCGTCCACCAGCCAGTGGGAGATCCTCTGTTTGGAGACAGCCTTCCCCTTCTGCTGTCCCCCATAACAGACGAAGAGCTGTTCAGAACGTCTGAAGGGCTGAGTGCGTTCCAAGTAGATGCGCAGGGCACGGACTGGGCATAACAAGGTCAGGTTGGGGTCATCTTCCTGGGAAGAGATAGCTTGCAAAGTCACCACCTGGTCTCTGAAGGGAGTGGTGGGGACTTTGGGCACATATCCAGGCCGGGGTCTCAGGATGACTAATGATCCTATGCATATGATCCTATGATAATTAGGCTTCAAAGTAAGACATATATAATTTCTAAATACGGCACTTTGTATACTGTTGCTCTCTTGTTGATCTGATTTATTCTATTGTTCTCATTGTAAGTCACTTTGGATAAAAGTGTCTGCTAAATGATTAAATGTAAATGTAAAATAAAAAGTCAATTGTCATGTCACAGTGTGGTTGTAGGAACTAATTGCACCAGTCTCAATTTATTCATATACTCAAAAACAAACAAGATACCCAGGATTCTCAGAAGAACAAAAAAAAACAAAAAAAAACAGCCTAAATCAATAAAAACTGAACAAAGACTGACTAAAAATGGGCTATATTTATACCAACACAAACCAATGAAAGCAACAACAAACAGTTCAGCCAGGACAATGGTAGAGTAAGATTATGGTAGAGGTCCTGGGCCCTCATTTATCAACCGTGTATACGCACAGATGTGTGTGCAATGAGTGCGTAAGAACAGTTTCAAGTGTGGGATCCAACCACTTGTACTTACATGTAGAATTGTGTGTAAACATAAGCACACCTCTGAGCATGCTTACACAGACAATCTAGTGGTAGAATAGTGACACTACACATAAAAAACATTTAAGAGTGTCACAGTTAAATGCATTTAAATGTCCCCCAGGAAAAAATACTAAATATATAATTTTTCATATATAGAAGATGGTTTTTTGTGGCATTAATTCATTAATTTTTTAAAAAAGGGGGAGGAAACCAAAAGAAACTCTGGGTTTAGTGAAGAAAACCTGCTCCTGACCAGGTTGGTTATGTGGTTAATATATATAACAAGTATGGTTAATATATATAAAAAATGTTATATTTAGTTGTAGCATCTGGCCAACCAGACTGTAATGTGGAGACTGTAATGTGATTCGTGACACAGACATACAGTTATTTGTTGCATTTAACAAATAATCTTTAAAACCAACAAGCCAGCTATATGCTGGAGCTCTGGAGACAACCCCCCAAAGCAACTAATACCCCAAAAGGGCTCAGTTGCCATGGTGACCATCTGATAACATGGGTTTTATTGCTTAAAAGAATTCAAGCAGAGCACACTACATTTGTCCATAGGAAAGACACAATGACCTTAGAAATTGACTCTTTCCTATACATTCACAGACAAACCTTTCTTTGACCTTCCTATCACACATAGTCCAGGTCATTGTGTATAGTATTACTGTATTTTTGTGTTTTCTACTGTTTACGGTTATATGCATTTGTTATGATAGATAACTAGTAGTATAACTCACCTATGCCATGTTTGGTCTCTTTGAATTTGTATTTTGATCATCTAAATGATGGTGTATATTATCTGTTAATACCTATGCAACATATTGGTGTTTTTAGAAACCTTAGTAGTTTTTGCATCAACACCCAATCGAATTACATATGCAAAATACCATGCTCACAGACAAAGAGTCATAAACTTTCCCTCCAAAAGTGAAAGTCACTACTGGCTCTTGGACCTCCTGGAGGTGCAGCCTCCAGAGACCTTAAATGCATCCCACGAGCTTCTTCTATTTCTCTTCTTCCCCCGCTCTCTTCTGCAAAATCTTCCGATCGCTGGCCGTGTGGAAGGACTCACGGGGAGCCTGAGTGGGCCTAACAGGCCGTAACATTTAGAGCTGTGGCTCTCAACCACAAAGAGCCAGACATTTTCACTCAACCCTGGAATTCACATTCATGAAATGTCCTTGAACAGACATTTCTCTCTTCAGCATTTTTTTTAGTTTCTTCACTCGTCTCACATGAGTTCTCTTAGAACCTAAGAGAATGAGGAGGATGATCTATAACTCGTCAGGACTTCCCTAAGTTGCGCCAGGCCTTGGGGTCTTGTCTTTCCATTCCCCAAAGATCATAGGATTTCAGTAAGATTTATTCCACAATGCAAAGTCCATTAAAAAAAAAACTTGTTTGAAAAGGAACAAAAAAAGAACAATAATAAAAGGGGGGAAAAAAAACAGGCGAGAAGAAAAACAGTTCAACACTTCAGTTCAGTTCTTTTTTTTTTGTTTAATGCAAACATTAAACATACAGAAAGTACTGAACAGACAAAACATTTCCAGGAAAACAAAGAGGAAACATATCTTGTAAAGTTTCACATACAAAGTTAAATACATAATAATAACTTAAAATAATAACCAAATTCAGATAATAATAATAATAACAACACAAACACATACAGAGGAAAAAAACCTTATAAATCAGTGGTATTACCAAAACAATCCTGATAATACTTCGAAAATCTATCACTTTACTTGTTTTTAATCAATCTAAGAGATTTCAGGAAGGTGTCGATTTCAATTAAGAAATGTGAAAACAAAAGCTGCGATTTAGAGAATTTGAATAAATTTTTTTTGAATTTATGAATAAAAAACTTCCCAAACAAACAAACGAACAAACAAACAACAACAACAACAAAAATAATCAATGAGAAAAACTAGTATATAAGTAATTCACTTATATACTAGTTTTGCCTTTATAGTAACACATTAGATCCTCTATATAAAAATGTAAACTATTCCAAAAGTTTTGAGTCTTTACACATTGAAAAAACAAATGAATCATTGTTTCATCCTCAATCCCACAAAATGAGCATGAACTGTCAACATCCATATATTTTGCTAACGTATCATTTACAGGATATATTTTATAAAGGATCTTAAAAGGAACTTTTTTTCTTTTCTTTTATTTGAAATGCAGTACTTGTGAGGTAACAGCTAGGCTTCCTTCCAGTCTGTTAATTCAATAAGAGATGCCCAATAAAATTTGCCTCTAGGAACATTATATTTTTTTCTCTGTAGAATTTAAAAATACTAATTCCATATAATGACAAATCAGGTTCCTTGGTGTCACTCTTACTAACACTTAAATGGTATTTTATAAGTTAAATTAGAGAAGGAATCGCTTTTAGCACTGCATTATATTCTTCAAACGGTAAAGGAAAATTATAAATGGACATAAATTGCTCATAAGCCAAAAAGTTACCAGATGTATCAAAAACTGAAAAAAATTCCAATTATTTTCCTGTTAAACCATGAAGACCAAAAAATAGATTTATTCCTAATCATTATATCCGAATTGGGTCTCACTTTATAATAATGTTCAGTTGTAAGTCATTTATAAGTGATTAGTTAATGATGAAATACTAATTTACAAAACATTGACAAATGATTAATAAGTGATATGCTAACAATTTGTGTATGTTTTGTTAATTAATTTACAAGTCTATTACAAGTTCATTTACATATAATTAGTTAATGATGAACTAGTCACTGACGTCACTTCCCGTTTGTTGCGGCCGCACGCTTAGAGTTTGAGCTCTGTCAAGTTGATTTCTTATTGTCTGTTTTTCAATTTAAAATCAAATTTATACACCATCATTTTTGTTTCTTATAACGTGTGAATATACCCCCTGTTGTATTTTACAACTAAAACATCCAGATTACTTTGTTATAACTAGTTTTGTTTTGATTTCCCGAGTTGCTAGCTTATAGCCCGGTAGCAGCACCAGCGTGGTTGCCGCTAATCCTGCTTGCATTGTTTACACACTATTTACACACATTACCATTGTCTACTCACTGTTACTTGCTTTAATGGCGAATTTGTGTCCACCTTTGAGTGCAGGTGAGGACACGTTCGAGCTGCACTCGTTGCAGCTCGAGCTGGAGGCTGTGGAGAAGCAGATCCAGGAGCTGTTGGTGAGGCAAACCAAGCTGAGAGAGCGGAGAGCTGCTCTGGAATCCTCCCGGGTAAGTATACAGCGCCATACTAACACTCTAACCACCTCTACTCCGTGTGC
The DNA here is from genome assembly GCF_022985175.1 of Labeo rohita. NCBI lineage: Eukaryota > Metazoa > Chordata > Actinopteri > Cypriniformes > Cyprinidae > Labeo > Labeo rohita. Next base: position 11,762 of record NW_026127399.1, read on the forward strand.
TTCTCTGCACAGGTCCCGTGCACCCTGGACGCGATCTTCCCAGATGTCCTTCACTCCGGTGCCGGGACACCACGGACCCTGGGTGCAGCAGCAGCGGAAGACGCGAGCCAGGCCCCGGCCGAGGACCTCGCCCCCTCCGCCGCCTCCGGTCTTCGAGATCTCCACCCGGAACCGCTTCGTTCCCCTTCGCGAGACGGAACGCGCCGCTGTGATCGTCGGAGACTCCATTGTTCGGTACGTACGTGCTACTTTAGCTAAAGGTAAAGTCCACACCCACTGTTTTCCTGGTGCTCGCGTCCTCGATGTTTCTGCGCAGATACCCGCAATCCTGAAGGACGGCGAGAGCGTCGGCGCGATTGTCCTGCATGCGGGGGTGAACGACACCAAGCTGCGGCAGACAGAGTTTTCTGAAGAGGGACTTCAGCAGCCTGATCGAGACGGTTCGCAGCACGTCGCCCGCGACGAGGATCAGCGTGTCAGGACCGCTTCCCACGTATCCTTGCTCTAAATGAATGGTTATTGACATGGTGTAAAGAACAGCAACTGCTCTTTGTTAATAATTGGAATCTTTTCTGGGAACGTCCTAGGCTTTTCCGTGCTGATGGCCTGCACCCCAGCAGAGTCGGAGCGGAACTGCTGTCGGACAACATCTCCAGGACGCTACGCTCCATTTGACTGGTAAGTACACTCTCAAATGATTGCTACGATGGCTTTTGTTCTGAATGCTTAAATGATAGTACTTGCACTGTCCAATCTATAAAGACTGTGTCTGTTCCTCGAATAGTGAGGTCAAAACATAAATTTAATGCAGGATCTAGAAAAAATCTGATCGTAATTAAACCAGAAAAAAGCAAAATACACGAACAGAAATCATTTTTAAAGCTTGGGCTCCTAAACATTAGATCACTTGCACCCAAAGCAGTTATTGTGAATGAAATGATCACAGATAATAGTTTTGATGTACTCTGCTTAACCGAAACCTGGCTAAAACCTAATGATTATATTGGTCTAAATGGGTCTACTCCACCAAACTACTGTTATAAGCATGAGCCCCGTCAGAGTGGTGGTGGTGGTGGTGTTGCAACAATATACAGTGATATTTTCAATGTTACTCAGAAAACAGGATACAGGTTTAATTCATTTAAAATACTTTTGCTTAATGTTACTCTGCCAGATATGCAAAAGAAATCTCTCCTATCGCTTGTTTTAGCTACTGTGTGTAGACCGCCAGGGCCATATACAGATTTCCTAAAAGAATTTGCAGAATTCCTTTCAGAACTATTGGTTAATTTTGATAAAGTGCTAATTGTTGGAGATTTTAACATTCACGTTGATAATACAAATGATGCGTTAGGACTTGCGTTTACTGACCTAATAGACTCTTTTGGAGTCAAGTAAAATGTCACCGGGCCCACTCATCGTTTTAATCATACACTAGATTTAATTATATCGCATGGAATTGATCTCACTGATATAGATATCGTACCTCAAAGTGATGATGTTTATGACCATTTCCTTGTATCGTGCATGCTGCGTATCACTGATATTAACTTTATGGCTCCGCGTTATCGTCTTGGCAGAACTATTGTTCCAGCCACCAAAGATAGATTTACAAATAACCTGCCTGATTTATCTCAACTGCTCTGTGTACCCCTTAATACATAGGATCTAGACAAAATGACTAGCAATATGGGCACCATCTTCTCCGATACGTTAGAAGCTGTTGCCCCCATCAAATTGAAAAAAGTTAGAGAAAAACGTATTGCGCCATGGTACAACAGTAATACTGTAACAGGGTAAACGAGATGAGAGGCGAGCGGATCCACTTGCAAGCTTTTATTAGGACGAGACAAAGACATAGTCGTACAGGCAGGGTCGAGACGGGAGCAGACAGGTATATCACAGGCAGTCGAAGAGAATAATCCAATAAACCAGAGCGATAGTCCAAAAGGCAGGCGGCTAGACAGTCAAAACGAGAAAACCAGGCGGGAAAGACAAAACTCTGGGGACTAGGAACTCGGAACAGGAAACTATGAAACGCTAACAATACAATACAACAATCCGTGAAGTGCACTGGGAAGGACCGGGGCTTTTATAGAACGCCTGATTGGTCACAGGGGCTGACGCAATCAATGCGGTGGAGGATGGGAGATGCAGTCCGGAGTGTGGTGCAACAGTCAGAGTGTGTAGGTGAGGTAAGAGTGACATCTGGTGGTGAGCGGGCAACGGGACACCGACCAGATTCGTGACATAGCACCCCCCCCAAGGAGCGGCTTCCAGATGCTCGATAGGAACAACAGTCAACAACCAGGGGAGCAGTGGGGTGGGAGCGAGACAGGGCGAGGGCTGAAGGGCCAGGTCCATGTGGGGGGCCCAGTGATTGAGGCAGGACCGACAGAGCAGGTACCCTCCAGGGCGGGGCCGGAGGCGGAGCAGGAGCCCTCCAGGGCGGAGCCAGAGGCGGAGCAGGAGGCGCAGGAGCCCTCCAGGGCGGAACAGGAGGCAGAACAGGAGGTGCCGAGGCCCTCCAGGGCGGAACAGGAGGCGCCAGGGCCCTCCAGGTCTGAGCAGGAACTCGCGTCATGGACTGGGACTTGGGGAGAGCAGGGACAGAGGAGGCAGAGAGAACAGGGAGAGAAGCAGAGAGACCACAGGATAACGCCGCCTTCATAGGAGGTTCTACAGTCGACGCTGACACCTCTGGAGGCATTGGCGCAGCTTCTCTGATGGGGAAGGCCTCTGGAGCAGACTTGAGACCAGACGGGACCTCTGGAGCAGACTTGAGACCTGACGGGACCTCTGGAGCAGGAAACCGCGTTATGGCCTGGGACCTAGGAACAGCAGAGACAGAGGAGGCAGACCGAATAAGGGGAGAAGCAGAGAGGTTGTAGAGGGATGCCGCCTCCATGGGAGGATCTACAGCCAAGGCTGACACCTCAGGAGGCATTGGCATGGCTTCTCCAAGTGAGGGGAGCTCTGGAGCAGACTTGAGGTCAGACGGGAGCTCTGGAGCAGACTGGAGATCAGACGGGAGCTCTGGAGCAGACTTGAGATCAGACAGGAGCTCTGGAGCAGACTTGAGATCAGTCGGGACCTCCGAAGAACAGTGTGCAGCCCACACACACCAAAAGGCAACTGCCATTAAGGGAAGAGCAGCGGCGGGTGGCAGGACCTCTTTAATGGTGGTTTTAGAAGGTGTTAATGCCACTGGGATGTTTGCTGCACTCACTGACACTAGTGGTGGGTCCAGCACGCTGGCCATCATGACAGGCCATGACCCTGGGATGTCAGACGAGACATGGCGTGGCTCTGGGCGGTCGAACGAAACATGGTGAGGCTCTGGGCCGTCAGGCGGGACGTGACTGGACTCTGGGCCGTCAGGCGGGACGTGACTGGACTCTGGGCCGTCAGGTGGGACGTGACTGGACTCTAGGCCGTCAGGCGGGACGTGACTGGACTCTGGGCCGTCAGGCGGGACGTGACTGGACTCTGGGCCGTCAGGCGGGACGTGACTGGACTCTGGAGCAGCAGCAATAACTTTGTTTGGCTCATGAAGATCAGCTGTGCTTTGACTTGGTTCTTGGAGATTGGCTGTGACTTGACTCGATTCGTGAAGATCAGTAGTGAACTGCTTTGACTCATGGAGATCAGCAGTGACTTGATCTGACACGTGAAGACCAGCGGTGACTTGAACTGGCTTGTAAAGATCATTGACTTCACTTGACTCAGGAACCACGGCTGTTACCTTGCTTGACTCAGGAACCACGGCTATGGCGTTGCTTGACTCAGGAACGACCGCTTTGACATTGCTTGACTGGATCCTTGTGTGACGGATTGTTCTGTAACAGGGTAAACGAGACGAGAGGCGAGCGGATCCACTTGCAAGCTTTTATTAGGATGAGACAAAGACAGTCGTACAGGCAGGGTCGAGACAGGAGCAGACAGGTATATCACAGGCAGTCGAAGAGAATAATCCAATAAACCAGAACAATAGTTCAAAAGGCAGGCGGCTAGACAGTCAAAACGAGAAAACCAGGCGGGAAAGACAAAACACTGGGGACTAGGAACTCGGAACAGGGAACTAGGAAACGCTAACAATACAATACAACAATCCGTGAAGTGCACTGGGAAGGACCGGGGCTTTTATAGAACGCCTGATTGGTCACGGGGGCTGACGCAATCAATGCGGTGGAGGATGGGAGATGCAGTCCGGAGTGTGGTGCAACAGTCAGAGTGTGTAGATGAGGTAAGAGTGACATCTGGTGGTGAGCGCGCAACGGGACACCGACCAGATTCGTGACAAATACCCATTCCCTCAAAAAATAAACTCGCAATCTTAAGCGCAAATGTAGAAAAACTAACTTGGAAGTTTTTAGAATTGCATGGAAAAACGGTATGTCCAGATACAGACAGGCTTTAAAAGCTGCTAAGGCCGAGCATTTCCGCGAACTCATAGAAAATAACCAAAACAATCCAAGGTTTTTATTTAGCACAGTGGCTAGATTAACAAATAACCAGACGCCACCTGATCTAAATATTCCTTTACAGTTTAATAGCAATGACTTTATGAATTTCTTCACTGATAAAATAGATAACATCAGAAATACAATAACTAATGTAGATTATACTGCATCTAATATGTCAACTTCTTTCGTCGCACCCAAAGAAAAACTGCAGTACTTTATCGCTATAGGACAGGAAGAGTTAAATAAACTCATCACTGTGTCTAAACCAACAACATGCCTATTAGATCCCGTACCCACTAAATTACTAAAAGAATTGTTACCTGTGGCAGAAGAACCGCTTCTCAATATTATCAACTCATCGTTATCTTTAGGTCACGTCCCTAAACCATTCAAGCTGGCGGTTATTAAGCCTCTTATTTAGAAACCACAACTAGACCCTAGTGAACTGGCAAATTACAGACCCATTTCTAATCTTCCATTTATGTCTAAAATTTTAGAGAAAGTTATATCTGCTCAACTGTGCTCATTCTTGCAAAAAAATGATATCTATGAAGAATTTCAGTCAGGTTTCAGGCCCCATCACAGCACAGAAACTGCACTTGTTAAAGTCACTAATGACTTGCTTCTTGCATCAGACCAAGGCTGCATCTCATTGCTAGTTTTACTTGATCTTAGTACTGCGTTCGACACTATAGATCATGACATACTAATAGATCGACTACAAAATTATGCAGGTATCCAAGGGCAGGCTTTAAAATGGTTTAGATCCTACCTGTCTGATCGCTACCACTTTGTTTATTTAAATGGCGAGTCATCTCAGTTATCACCAGTAAAGTATGGAGTGCCACAAGGATCTGTTCTAGGTCCTCTACTATTTTCAATATACTTGCTGACCCTTGGTAATATTATTAGAAAACACGGGATTAGTTTCCATTGCTATGCTGATGATACTCAACTATATATCTCAGACCAGATGAAACTTCTGAATTATCAAAGTTAACAGAGTGTGTTAAAAATGTAAAAGATTGGATGACCAACAATTTTCTGCTATTGAATTCAGATAAGACAGAGATATTACTTATTGGACCTAAAAACAATACACAGAATCTTTTGACTTACAATTTACAACTAGACGGATGTACTGTTACTTCCACTACAGTCAAAATCCTGGGTGTTATATTAGACAGCAACTTGTCTTTTGAAAATCATATTTCTCATGTTACAAAAACAGCATTCTTCCATCTTAGAAACATTGCCAAGCTGCGAAACATGTGACCTGTTTCTGATGCAGAAAAGCTAGTTCACGCATTCATGACCTCTAGACTGGACTATTGTAATGCACTACTAGGTGGTTGTGCTGCATCTTCAATAAACAAGCTACAGATAGTCCAAAATGCAGCTGCTAGAGTCCTAACCAGGTCAAGAAAATATGATCATATTACCCCAATTTTAAAGTCTGTGCACTGGCTACCTATTAGGTTCCGCATCAGCTACAAAATAGCACTTCTTACCTATAAGGCACTTAACGGTTTAGCTCCTGCGTACCTAACTAGTCTTCTACCACGCTACAATCCATCACGCTCCCTAAGGTCACAAAACTCTGGACTGTTGGTAGTACCTAGGATAGCAAAGTCCAATAAAGGAGGTAGAGCTTTTTCACATTTGGCACCCAAACACTGGAACAGTGTGAGATTGTAACAATCCTGACCTCCTGTGCCCTTCTCATACTAACCTGGAAAGTAGACGTGACATAAGTCTAGCCTAGTGACTCATAGGACATGATGTACTGTTGTTTCCTGAAGGGTGTGATGTTTGATTTCACTTCTTCATATTTACCATATAAATGTTGAAGTCTTCCTTTAATAAATGCCTTTGAGTGAATTACACCTTTTCTGTGTGTGGTTGTCTCAATGGTCCAGGATCCTGACTCTGTGCTCCATCGCTCAACTAAAATCGAATCTCGGCAGTTAATCAAGTTAGATATTAAATTCTAACAAACAGCCTTCCTGATAACGTTCGGGGTTCAGACACACTCTCTCTGTTTAAATCTAGATTAAAGACACATCTTTTTAGCCAAGCATTCAAATAATGCATCTCATAAACTTTTCCTGCAGTTATATCTGATCAAATGCTCATTATTAATCTTTTAGCTCTGGTTTAACAAATCTTCCTTTCCTTAGTTTGAACAGCAGCTACGCTAATTATGTTCCTATTTGTTCTCTGTTTTTGCCATGGGATTGACATCCCATGGTAACTAGGAATTCACAAGCTCCAGTGTGGATCCAGAACACTTAAGAAGAGATGATGCCAACCCCACAGAGGACTTCAGATGATACCAACCCTGAAACAACATACAGCACTACCGAATTCTGCTACTAATTTATAGTGTTCTTTGTCTGTTTGATTACGTCATTAATTGATCTTTACCACACATCTCTGCCATATGTACATCAAGCTACTACTACATATATTGTAAAAAAGTCAATTTGGTGTAAAGCTGCTTTGCAACGATATGTATCGTGAAAAGCGCTATACAAATAAATTTGAATTGAATTGAATTGAATTGAACTAGTCATTTACAAAACATGACATTGTGTTTATAAATGATTAATAAGTGATATGCTGACTGTGTGGAGTATTTGGGATCTAGCGATAATGTGAACCAGTTTTACCCTCCACTGAAGATCACATCAGGTGCACAGCGCTAAAATACTCCATGTGTTTACCATCTTTACCCTCAGCAGTCACCCCTTACATTACAGTACACACAACAAATATTCAAAACCTGATGTGTGTAAACATGAATAAACCTTTTACAAATCTTTCTGCATCCCCTAATCTAAAGTGTAAACTATTCATCAGTTGTAAATGTTTCACAAACATAAAAACTTTACAAAAGTTACAGGTTGTGTAGGTATACACACTGGTGGGGAAAGATCTATGAATGATGAGTAAAACATTTACAACTGATGAATTGTTTACACTTTAGATTAGGGGATACAGAAAGATTTGTAAATAATTTATTCATGATATGATCTTCAATGGAGGGTAAACATTTCAATGATTGACATTTTAATAATTTATAATTGATTAATAATATATTAACTAATAACTTATTAACCATTGACTAAGGATCTGTTTGATTATTTAATTATATGCTATTTTTTTTAAAGATAACTTACGACAGATTTGTAAATCGTTAGCATATTACTTCATCATTTGTGAACATATAGTGATGTTTTGTAAATTATTAGTTCATCATTATCTAATCCATTGTAAATGATTTATAACTTAATCTACAAAGCATAGATAAAAATAGTAACATATAACTTATTAATCGTTTATGAATGCATAGTCATGTTTTGTAAATGATTAGTTAATTATGTAGCATCTGGACCAATCAGATATACAGTTATTTGTTACATTTAACAAATAATCTTTAAAACCAACAACCCAGCTATATGCTGGAGTTTTGAAGAAAACCCCCCAAAGCAAATAACACCCCAAAAGGGCTTAGTTGCCAGGACAACGATCTGATATCACAGGTTTTATTGGCTCAAGGAATGCAAACGGAGCACACTACATTTCTCTATAGGAAAGACACAATGCCTATAGAAATGGACTCTTTCCTATTCATTCACAGACAAACCTTTCTTTGACCTTCCTATCACACATAGCCCAGGTCATTGTGCACAGTACTACTGCATTGTATTTTAATTTTGTCTGTTGTATTTGTATTTGTCTTTCTACTGTTTTATGCATGCATTATGATAGATGACTAGTCATACAGCCCACCTATGTCATGTTTGGACTCTTTTCATTCGTATTTTGATGATCTAAAAGATGGTGTAAATAAGATGTTGATACCTATGCAACATATTAGTGTTTTAAGAAACCTTAGTAGTTTTTGCATCAACACCCAATCGAATTACATATGCAAAATACCATGCTCACAGACAAAGAGTCGTAAACTTTCCCTCCAAAGGTGAAAGTTACCATTGGTTCGCGGACCTCCTGGAGGTGCAGCCTCCAGAGAGCTTAAAGGCATCGCCTCCCTCTCCCCTCTCGCTCCCTCTTCTCTGTCTTCTTCGTCTGCAACATCTTCCGATTGCTGCCCGTGTGGAGGAACCCATGGGCAGCCTGAGCCGGCACAGGGCGTGCCCGGCGGGCCCGACAGGCCCAACATACAGAGCTGTGGCTCTCGACCACAAAGAGCCAGACAGTTCCACTCAACCCTGGAATTCATCTTCATGACTCGCCTCAGTCAGTCACTGGTTCTTTTAGAACCTAAGAAGATGAGCTAGAACTCTTCAGGACTTCCCTAAGCACGCGCCAGGCCTTGCAGCCTTGTCTTTCCATTCCACAAAGATCACAGGACTTCAGCTGAGTTCCTCTCAGCTCTTGGTTCTGCTTCACTTTTCACATGGGAAGAAACTCCCAGTCACCGACGAGTCAGGACATCTTTGGAGTTCATCACTCTTCAGACCCAGAAGAACGTGATTGCAATTCCAAAACCACAACTGCTACAAACCATCAAGACTTTCAGAGACTGCATTTGGACACTTGTTCGACGACCAAGGCAATGCAAGTATCATACACTTAACTAAACAAACAGAGGTTTAGTATAAGCTGGAGACAGCACTGATGGTTTCACAGCAGGTGGTTAACTGACTCTTTTCATAGCTTCATTTCCTTGTCTCTCTCTAACTGCTTCTCACTGACCATTCCCCCATGTATGAGTGATTTCATGTTTGTTTGTTTAGATTAGTTATGTGTTAGTCCTTCGTTAATAAACTATTGTGCACAAATTACATGAGTTTTGATTCTGATTCTGCCTTGCAAATTAATGTCCCTTTACGATTCCGATTCAAGCTACATGCTCTAATGCAATGGTACTTTGAGAAAGTTATTTTCTATGGCCAAGAAAATATCATTTCTTAGAGTTGATATAAAGATTATACTGAATGTTCGCTGAGCGAAGAGATTAGTTGATGGAAAATTGATTTTGCTACAGTTACTACTGGCAGCTGATATAAGTAATTGTAATTAATCATAATTAATTGTAATTATTTATATACATTTCCCTTTGAGCATAAATTGTGACAATTATTAACTAATTACTTGTGAATTACTTGTAAATGAATTAACAAAACATACACAAATTGTTAGCATATCACTTAGTAATCTTTTATAAATGTTTTGTAAATGATTATTTCATCATTAACTAATTGCTTATAATTCCATAAGAACGTTTTGTGCAATGAAAATTTTCCAGGAGAGAACTTCCAGGAGAGAAGATCCTGCTGATGAAATTTGGACAGTGCAACTGGTAATCTATTAGGAAATTACAATTTAATATAAAAGGAAGGCCCCCATTTTTTTTACAATTATGATTAAGAATAAAAAAACATAAATTTGGGGTTTACCAAACATCTTCTAATCCAATTTATTTTAAAGGTGTTCACTATGTCACCAAAGTCTAACACTTCAATCCACCTTCTGTTCTGCTATTCGCTTTTTTTTTTTTTTTGAGTTTATGAGGTTTGTGTTTCCATATGAAGTCTATAACATTTTATTAATTCCTTTAGTGAATAAAGTAAAGAGAAGGATATACAAAGCGAGATAAACCATCTGCTTTGGACAAAAGTACCCTCCCATAAAGTGAAAAGGTCTCTTTGGAGCCAGAGTTTAAAAATACCTTGGATTTTCTTCACCCTTCCAGAAAAATTAAGCTTTTTGTCTCGCTGCCAAATTTTTGAAGTAAATACCCAGATGCTTTACAGTTTCTTTTACTAGGATACCATTAATTGAAGAATCCTCATTATCATGGAGCATCATTATCTCACACTTGAACATATTCAATTTTAGTCCAGAAAACTGCTCAATTACACTTAAAGCTTTAGATAGCTGACTCTTATTTTCACAAAAAAAGCAGTATCATCAGCCAGCTGTGAGATTTTAATTTCTCTGTCAAAGATAGATACACCTTCCAAACTTAGTTCATAACAATTCCGTGACTAAAAAAAATAAAAAGGGTGAGACAGGACAGCCCTGTCTAATGCCATGGTTAATAAAAAAATCTTTTAGAAGTGTTGAAGCTAATTAGGACAGAGCTGTTAATATTAAAAAATAAATAAAATAAATAAATAGCTTGAGAGTCTGCAAAAGAAAATTGTGTTCAAGGGTGTCAAAAGCTTTGTAAAAGTCTAAAAGAACCATTGCTTTGGACTGTACTGCAACGAGGACGCAGAGGTAGAATCCAAGAGCGGATGTTTATTAAAACAATCAGCAAACATACACAATGAAGGTAATTCCAGCAGCAGAGAGGTTAGGCAGGCAGTGGGTCAGATACCGAGCAGACAGTCCAATCAAGCTAACGTAACAATGGGGGAAATCCAGAGAGCGGTAGTCAACAGGAGAATGCAGGGTCAAACCTTGAAATCAGTCCAAACAGGCAAATAAATCCAAAGGGGTAATCCAAACACAATAATCAGGAACAAAGCAAGACGGCAACAGGTAATCCAACAGAGTAAGTGAACGCTCGGTAAGGCAGGTTAAACTGGCAATACTTCGCAAATTCATGAGCACATGGTCAGTCTTTACATAGTGCCAAACAGGAAGTAACAGTAGAAGCAGCAGAGGGAGCATGCAGGCAGTACTAGGGTGAGGCAGTCCAAGGTGGGTGGGGAACAGAGGCAAAACAGGGGGGGGGTGGGATGGAGGGCCAGGTCCATGTAGAGCAGGTGGGCCTGGATCGTGGAGCAGGGACAGACAGTGAAGCACTGGAGGACCTGGATCGTGAAGCAGGGACAGACAGTGAAGCACTGGAGAACCTGGACCATGGAGCAGTGGCAGACAGTGAAGCACTGGAGGACCTGGGCCGTGGAGCTGTGGCAGACAGTGGAAACTTAGAGGACCTGGGCCGTGGAGCTGTGACAGACAGTGGAACCTTGGAGGACCAGGGCTGTGGAGCAGTAGCAGACCAGGTAGAGCAGGGAGCCATGGCGAGGCAGGCAGAGCAGGCAGAACAGGGAGCCATAGCGAGGCAGGCAGAGCAGGCATAACAGGGAGCCAGCAGGGCAGGCAGAACAGGCAGAGCAAACAGGAGCAGAGATATCCACAGTGGGACTAATGACATGCAAAGCAGCGGTGTGTACATGAATGCTTTCCTTGGTCTTCTTGATTGCGACATGGCAGACAGAGAGTTCATCCTGGGACGCCGCCCCCATAGGAGGATCTACAGCATGCGCTGACACCTCTGGGGGCATGGGCGCAGATGCTTGGGCAGGTGAGGCAGGGAAGTCATAAATGGCCTTCATGGCCGTGACAGGACGGGCAGAGAGTCCTTGGGGAACGCCGCCTTTTAGAGATTCTGCAGCCGGAGCTGCTGC
>NW_026127400.1:0-23617 GCF_022985175.1 Labeo rohita
GGTGTTAAACATTTACATTTAGTTATTTAGCAGAAGCATTTATCCAAAACAACTTGTAAATGAGGACAATTGAAGCAATCAAAATCAACAAAAGAGCATATGCAAATGCTATGACAAGTCCTAGTTAGCCTAATGCAGTATACATACTAGCAAAGTTTGTTGTTGTTGTTCATTATATAATAAATGATAATAAATAAAAAGAAAATAAATAGATAGGAAGAAAAGAATAGAGAAAGCTAGTGTTAGGGGCATTTTTTAATGAGAACAAGCAGAAACCATAGAGTGCAAGTCTTAAAGGGTTGAGTGTTTTTTTGTTAATGAAAAAGAAAACAAATAGATAAAATAGAATTAGAAAAGAACATGCTAGAGTTAGAAGGTCAAATAAAGATGAAAGGGTTGTGTTTTTAGCTGTTTCTTGAAGATGACTAAGGACTCAGCTGCCCGGATTGAGTTGGGCAGGTCATTCCACCCAGAGGGAACAGTTAATGTGAAAGTTCTTAAAAGTGATTCTGTGCCTCTTTGAGACGGCACAATAAGGTGGTGTTCACTTGCAGAACACAAGCTTCTAACAGGCACGTAAGTCTGAAGTAATGAAGGTTAAAGGGGGCAGAGTCAGTGGTGGTTTTGTAGGCAAACATTAATGCCTTAAATTTGATATGATCAGCTGTTGGTAGCCAGTACAAATTGATAAACAGAGGTGTGACGTGCATTCTTTTCAGTTCATTAAAGATTAATCTTGCAGCCGCATTCTGGATTAATTAAAGAGGTTTAATAGAACTGGCTGGAAGACCAACTGAGCATTGCAATAGTCCAGTCTGGACAGAACAAGAGCTTGAACAAGGAGTTGCAAAGCATGTTTCGAAAGAAAGGGCCTGAACTATATTGTCAAGGTCTTGTAGAATACAGCAATAATGAATATATTTATTAAAGTAACTCCAAATAGACATAAACAGAGGGAAAACAGCAGGGATCCAGAAACCATGATAAACAAAACACGGGAACCAAGAAAACGGAAGGGTATGACATACAATTTCATCAATTAGTTTTTGAATGAGAGGCTGCACAAGGCAGACATCGGGGAAGCAGGGTGATGCCTCCAGGGTGGGTTTGCCATGGCCAAGGGTATAGTCCAGGCGGCCATGGTGGGTATAGAGTCAGGGATTTTAATGACTTTTTGTCCTTTGGATGTCTGACAGCCCCTTCTCTCTGCCCAGACCTTTCCAGGGCAGAGCGGGCAACTGCGTCAGGGACTGTGACCTGGGGAGAAAAGGGATAGAGGAGGCAGACAGACAAGGGAGAGAAGCAGGGAATTCAACACTTACTATATCCGCCACCATGATCGGTCATATAAGTTTGGGAGGCACATGAAAGAGACCTCGGGAGTGCATGCAGGTGTTGAACAGCAAAGGTTGACTTGAGTCTGGAACAATAGCTTTAACTTGACTTCACTCAGGAAACACAGCTGGACCTTGACTTGACTCTGGGGACACACCCGGAACTTAACTTGACTTAACCAGGTGAAAGTTGAACAATGACGTCACTGTGAACGCCATTCAAGTTGGAAGCATCTGTTGTGACTCTTTTCCTTCTGCAGACCAGCCTCTTGTTGTGAGGGTGTTTGTTTTTAACACTTTAACATTGGTGAACACACATTTAGAAGTGCTAACAACACTGGCAACAAACACAATGCCCCCGCTACCTTGGAACTGAACGAGACCCATCAGGATGAGCCGGATAGACAAAAGGAAGAAGCGCATTCTCTGCTGAGACTGCTGTCAGCATCATAATCCACTGCAAAAGCTCTTTCAAGGTGAGCAGGAAGGCTCCTTCTTCTTCTTTGGAGTCAGTGAGATGATGATATTCGCACTGAAGGAAAAAGATTCTGATGAAATGGCATTAAGCCATATATTGGTATGTGTTAAAATGGCATTTGTCTGTGCAAGTACACAGATTCAATGCAGGCTTCAGTATTTTGGAGAAAAGGAGTTTCCTCAAAGCATCAGAAACAGTGAACCGTATCAAAAGGGAACCTTAATGACACATATTTTACACTTGTTTTCTTTCTTGTATAACAGAACAGTATGATGTGGTGGGACCTGCAGATCCTGTATTTGCTGTAGCTGGTGAAGATGTGATTCTGCCCTGTTCAGTCAAACCCAACATCAGTGTTGTGGACATGAGAGTGGAGTGGTTTAGACCAGATCTGAAAGACTCACTAGTGCATCTCTATGAGAATCATGAAGACAGAAATACAGATCAGATTCAGTCCTACAGAGGGAGAACAAAACTGAATCATCAAGAACTACAGAGAGGAAACGCATCACTCAGACTCTCATCAGTCCAAGTCTCTGATGAAGGACATTACAGATGTTTTATTCAGTCCAAATCCTGGTATGATGACACAACTGTTGATGTCATTGTTGAAGGTGAGAAAACCAATGAAAACAAACATTTATTGATTTTAGACTGAAGAATGAAGCTTTTGTGTAGAAAAAACTGGGATGATTGTAACATGGGGTCAGTTGTAATGCCTACTTTAAGGTCACTGAAATATCATGTTTAGCAGATGGGAAGGATTGTCTCACAACTTTCATGATTCACTAATACTGGACACACAAAGATTGAACACAATGAAATGAGATGGTGTATAAGCCCACATTTGACAAAACTATGAAAGTGACTAACAAGCACACAATGGGTCTCATTCATTAATGATTGTGTGGATTATTCAGACTGTATTTATATGCACAGGAGAACTTTTCACAAAACATTTGAACCTAATTCACAACACATGCATGCACACATGAATTTATTCCTGACCTCATTCTAATACAGAATTTTAGGTTTCCTAAATGTGTGACCGTGTGCCCAAGGTTAGTAATTCGCATAAAAAACACCAAAATCATCTCCACATAAGCTTTCCAGTTTTTGCATACATGTGGTTTCAGTTCCTGCATTTTTTTCATCCATTTAGAATACATTTTAGTTATAAAAAAAATACTGATGAATCATGATTTTGTGATTAAGATGAAATGAGGATGAAGTTGGGGAAAGGTGTTGATATTGGGATGGTATAAAAATGATTTTGAAAAAGTTCATTTGATTGTCGAAATAAATGCATGCATAAAATTTAAAATGTTGTCCATGTATTCTATTAGTATTACAAATAACCTTATCTACTGTTACAATTCATGTTGATAGTGGAAATGGTAATAACAGCACTCTCTGGAAATTAACGTTTACAATGCAGAAATAAACTGTAGATTTCAAAATCATTTTAATTCATAGCGGGCAAATGTGACATTATATCTAAGTTTGAGATAAACAGTGCAAAAAATTGCAGACATTACAGCAAATTACAGACCTTAAAGCAAGAAGTGTTACAACCATCCACATTCTCACCTATATGTTGCTCCCTTATGAATTTGTTTGATATTCTTGTCAGCATTAAACTAACAGAAAAAGACAGAACAAAAAAAGGTTTATAGGCAGAAAAAAATAGGGGTATGCACTCAGTGAATGTTCTTCATCTTGGTCTCTGTAGTTGTAGGACGTCCTCCAGTGATCACTGTAGATGGGTTTGATCATTCAGGAGGGCTTCATCTACAGTGTGAATCTGAAGGTTGGAATCCTGAACCTGATCTTGAGTGGCTGAACAGTGAAGGAGTCAGTTTGAGTTCAGAAAAAACAGAGATGCAAAGAAACACAGGTGGTTTCAGTGTGAAACACACCATCACTGTACATCACAGAGAAGACAAGATTCACTGCAGAGCCAAACTGAGACATCACGTGCTGGAGACACTGATTGTGACCTCAAGTATGTACTGACACATTTTATTGTGGCATTTTTATGATGTTTCTATGGTTATTTGATGCTGTAGAGTAGATCAATTAAAGTGTAACTTAGCAGATTTTTAACTTGCTTTGTATTGTTTGAATGTTGTAGATGTAAATAAACAAGCTTTAATTTTTCTTCTAGTTATGTGTATCCCGGTTTGTTTTTTAGCAAACCTCCATGGGATTATGCAAAGCGCACCCTTTTGATGATGCAAAATGTGTCATTTTGCATCATCCGGCAGAGTTTTGCTGAAATTAAAAATCTTTTACATATACAACATTCTAACAATACAAGAGGGTTGAAAATTGGCGAAGTTACACTTTAATTCTGAAATTAATGCATTACATTAGGGTATGGAAATAAAAAAGCGTCAGCAGCATTAATTGCACTTTTTGTAACTGTGTATGTACTATACCGTAACAGGACTCCAGGGAAGCGTGTAAGATCCAGATGCGAGCTTTATTGAACACAGCGTAGTCAAGACAGGCAGGGTAGATCTCCAAACAAACAGTTATACGTAGGCAAGACAGAAACAAGATCTAAAATAAACAGGCAGAAGGTCAAAGTCCAAGTGAGCAGTCCAAAAGTAAGCTAGACAAAACTATGGCAAAACAATGGCAAGAAACAAAACTGTGGAAATTACAAAACAAGGCAATGAAAACAAAGAAAATGCTTGGTAGAGTCCGCACGGGCAAAACAATACTTCACGCTGGCTGTTTGGTTTAGACCTCCTTAAATGGCCACAGGAAGTAACCCAAGAAGCAGCAGAGGGAGCTGTAACACACAGTCCATGGGTGAGGGCTCCCTCTGCTGGCGTGGTGTTACAGAATCCACCCCTCTAGGAGTGACTCCTGGTGCTCAAAACAACAACAGTCCAGGAGGGTGGGGGAACAGAGGCAAAACAAGGGGTGGGACAGAGAAGCAGGTCCGTGCAGAGGAAACAGGTCTGGATCGTGGAGCAGGGACAGACAGTGAAGCACTGGAGGACCTGGACCGTGGAGCTGTGGCAGACAGTGGAACCTTGAATGAGAAGTCCACCATGTTTGATTAGGAGGAGCCTGGAGCCATGGTGGAGCAGGGAGAGCAGGCAGCCATAGTGGGGCAGGCAGAGCAGGAAGCCATGGTGGAGCAGGGAGAGCAGGCAGAGCAGGCAGAGCAGGGAGCCATGGCGAGGCAGGCAGAACAGGAAGCCATGACGAGGCAGGCAGAGCAGGCATAACAGGGAGCCATTGTGGGGCAGACAGAGCAAGCAGAGAAGACAGGAGCAAAGATATCCACAATGGAACTAATGACAGGCAGAGAGTTCATGATAGGACACCCCCCCCCATAGGAGGTTCTGCAGCCGAAGCTACCACCCCCGGGGGCACTGGCGCAGACTCATGGTCAGACGTGGCAGTGAGTTCAAGGGTGGATGCCGCCTCCTTTGGAGGCTCTACAGCGGAAGCTGACACCTCTGGAGGCATAGGCGGTAATTCATGGTCAGACGTGGCAGCACAGTAGATAGTGAGATGCCTGCCGGTCTTGAGGGTGTGGACGCTGTGGACATGTGGCTTGGGAGCGTGTGCTCTGCGTGGCTTGGGAGCATGGGCTCTAGGTGGCTTGGGAGTTGAGACGAGACTTGGTGAGGCTTTGAAAAGGCAGCTAAGACCTGACGAGGCTCTAGGATGTCAGCTGATACGTGACGAGGCTCTAGGAGATCAGCTGAGACATGACAAGGCTCTGGGATGTCAGCTGAGACATGACAAGGCTTTAGAGGATCAGCTGAGATGACGTGACGTGGCTTTGGAAGGTCAGACGGGACCTGGTGAGGTTCTGGCAGGACGCCCGTGGCTTGGCGAGGTCCTGTACTCGCAGCCATGTTGTGAAGAGGTGCTGTTAGGAGCATAGCTGTTTCTTGATTTGATTCAGGAAAGTCTGTCGTGACTTGACGTGACTCAGAGGGGTCTGCCGTGACTCGACGTGACTCAGGGAGGTAGGCCGTGACTTGACTCGACTTGTGAAGAACAGCTGTGACATGACTTGGCTCGTGAAGGTCAGCTGTGACTTGATTTGGCGCGTGAAGGTTAGCTGTGACTTGACTTGATTCGGCAACAACAGCAGTAACTTGACTTGGCTCAGGAAGATCAGCTGTGGCTTGATTTGGCTCGTGAAGGTTAGCTGTGACTTGACTTGATTCGGCAACAACAGCAGTAACTTGACTTGGCTCATGAATATCTGCTGTAACTTGGCTTGGCCCATGAAGATCAACTGTGGCTTGGCTTGGCTCGGGGACAACAGCAGCAACTTGACTTGGCTCATGAAGATCTGCTGTAACTTGGCTTGGCTCATGGAAATCAGCTGTGGTTTGGCTTAACATAGACAACCCAGCTGTAACTTGACTCAGGAACAACAGCTGTAATGTGACTTGACTCATGGGGAACAGCTGTGACTTGGCCTAGCTCATGGGGAACAGCTGTGACTTGGCTTGACTCATGAGGAACAGCTGTGACTTGGCTTGACTCATGCAGAACAGCTGTATCTTGGCTTGACTTATGCGGAACAGCTGTGACTTGGCTTGACTCATGCGGAACAGCTGTGACTTGGCTTGACTCATGGGGAACAGCTGTGACTTGGCTTGATCAATGGGGAACAGCTGTGACTTGGCTTGACTCATGGGGAACTTGGCTTGACTCATGCGGAACAGCTGTATCTTGGCTTGACTCATGCAGAACAGCTGTGTCTAGGCTTGACTCATGGAGAACAGCAGCTGTGTCTTGGCTTGACTCAAGAACTACAGCTGTAACTTGACTTGATTCCGAAGTAACAGCTGTAACTTGATGTGGTTCAGGAATCACAGCTGTCACTTGACTTGGCACTGAAAGTGCAGCCCTGACTTGACTTGACATCAGAGGATCAGCCATCACATGACTTGCCTTGGGTATGGCAGACATGAAATGAGATTTGGATGAGATTAATTTGGCATGATGAGCCTCAGGCGTGGCAGCCATCTTGGCCGGCGGTTCAGATGGGGCAGCCATCTTGTGAACAGGCTTGGGGATGGCAGCCATCTTGTGAGCAGGCTTGGGGATGGCGGCCATCCTGTGAGCAGGCTCGGGGATAGCGGCCATCTTGTGAGCTGGTTGTAGGAGGGCGGCCATGACAGGTGCAGACACTGGACGGGCAGGCATGGAGTGAGCAGGCCCTGGAGCAGCAGGCATGGCATGAGCAGGCCCTGAAGTGGCAGGCATGGCGTGAGCAAACTTTGGCTTGGTGGATGTGACTTGAGCAGGCTTTGGCTTGGCAGGAATGACGTGAACAGGCTTTGGCTTGGTGGATGTGACTTGAGCAGGCTTTGGCTTGGAAGCCATGACGTGAACAGGCTTTGGTTTGGCAGGCTTGGCATGAGAAGGCTCTGGCATGATAGTGACAATACCAGACATGACATATGAGTTCTTTGGTGTGGCAGATACTGGAGGATGGCAGGGTTTATCATCAGCGATCCCCACGGTGAATGCAGAGCCACTCAGAAGCAACACAATCAGTCAATATATTGTACCAGAGACCAGTGGCGGTGATGACCAGGCATTTTATTTGAAATGTCTTTGCATAAACCAAAGAAGAAAATGTCCTTGAGAAAGCTTTCCTTAAAATCCACCAAGTGACTAAGTTCACAAAAGTCCATAACGTATTGTTCAATTGGCCGGTTACCTTGACGGAGTCGAACGAGGCGTGATGCTGGGTCCATGGTTTGATATGTGTCTCTGAAAGCCGCTGGATCTTTGGGTGGTGAAGTCTTCTGTAACAGGACTCCAGGGAAGCATGTAAGATCCAGATGTGAGCTTTATTGAACACAGCGTAGTCAAGATAGTCAGGGTCGATCTCCAAACAAACAGTTATACGTAGACAAGACAGAAGCACGATCCAAAATAGACAGGCAGAAGGTCAAATTCCAAGTGAGCAGTCCAAAAGTAACAAATAAACAAGGCTATGAAACTAGGCAAAAACTATGGCAGTGAAGCTAGACAAAACTATCGCAAAACAATGGCAAAAAACAAAACTGTGGAAACAAGGCAATGAAAACAGAGAAAACGCTTGGTAGAGTCCGCACAGGCAAAACAATACTTCACACTGGCTGTTTGGTGTAGGCCTCCTTAAATGGCCACCAAACAGGAAGTAACCCAAGAACCAGCAGAGGGAGCTGTAACACACAGTCCATGGGTGAGGGCTCCCTCTGCTGACGTGGTGTTACATATACAAATATATCTTGTTTTCATTATTAATCATTTTTAATCTAGCAGTTATAAATGTTTGACTGCACACAATGTGCTCAGTGTGATTCACTGTTTTGTTTTGCAGGTAAAAGTTTTAATCCTTGGAGGACATCAATCATCTTGAGCTCAATTGCTGTTGTGCTCATTCTGATAGCTGGAATACTGATATATTTGTTTGATCATAAATACAAAGGTACTTTTTTTTTCTTGAAAGTCATTAACTTATTACTTCACTATACATTATTATTTCACTATTAATTTAAAGTTTTATTATTTTTGTGTCTTTTTATTCAAACAAAAATACTGTGTTTAAGGGCAAAATAAAATGTGTATTATTTAAATATATAAGACTGCAAATAAATGCTACAAATTGTTTTATTTACAAAAAAATAAAGTATGTGATAAAACAGAGCATTAGACGTCACATCATGCTCATAATTTAGTGGAAAATGAATAGGAATGACAATTCTTTTAAAACCATCAATATTTCTCTAAATAGGAACACTTTTGGACTAACAGACATTGTTTAGTGAAGCCCTGTGATCACAAAGGGATCAGATGTGACTGAATATGAGTCCTTATTTCATTTGAAATATCAATAAATACTATACCATTTTTTGCCAACTTTAATCTGTAATTACAATGTAATTACTCATGTTCTCAAACAGAGTATGTTTGATTGAATAAAAAAGACACAAAAGTAACTCCATACATTTCATCCATAAATAGTTAATGAACAAACATGTGTATTCATATACTTTTTGTCATATGAAGGACAGTGTATCTTAGGTCAGCTTGATCACCTTCTGTTGCCTTTGTTTTGAATTTCTTCAGAACATGACAAACTACAGAATGAGAACAAGGTGAATTTGTCTTTTCAGTTATATTTTCATTTTTAATGTAACTATGTTCAGACTCCACTTTGTCTGAATTTAAGTCATGTCTCAAAACTTACTTGTTTTCTGTTGCTTTCTGTTAATATAGAGTGGTTGGTCTTAACTGTTCGGTTGTTATTAGTTCTATTAATTTTTTACTTGTACAGCCAAGGCCGTTTTTGAATGTGTGTGGAAATAAAAATTGAATTGAAAATTGATGTTTTCATCCATAAAATATCAGCCTAACAGACCCTGTTTATTTAAATATGTTTTTGCGCATATCTTAGGTCCTGTAAGTTTTTTTTTTTAATTAATTTATGTATTTAAATATAATTTATGTTTTATTTGTAGTCGTTCTTCTTTAGTCAGAAATAATTATCGTCTATATATTTAATGTTTTCACTTGACTTTATTCTGAATTTTCTTAAGAACATGATGAACTACAGAAAGAGATACAAGCGATACAACAAGGTGAATTTATCTTTATTAGGTTATTATTTCACAATTAATTTCAACATTTTGTCATTTTTAATCTTTTTTTTCCCACCCTTATTATAGATGCATGTTTATAAAATGTACATTTGACTGATTAATTTACCATATATACACATGGTGTTAGATATTTGTTTTCTCTTGCCTTTATTCTGAATTTTCTTCAGAACATGATCAACTACAGGAGGAGAAGGACACAATACAAAAAGGTGAATTTATCTTTATTGGCTCATTATGTCACTAAGAATTTAATCATTTTTTGCCATTTTTATTTATTTATTTATTTGTTTGTTTGTTTGTAGTTATTATTTTCCCCTATAATAGTTGCATGTTTATAAAATGTACATTTAATTTTATTCAGTTAATATGTAGCTGTGTGTGATCTATTTAATGTTGTTTTCTCTTGCCTTTATTCTGAATTTTCAGAATACAATGAATATTTACAGAATGAGACCAAGAGAATAGCACAAGGTGAATTTGTCTTTTAAGTTTTATTATTAATGTCAAGTAAAAACATGTTTTCATCCACAAATTATCTTCTTAACAAACACTGTGTATGTTTATGTGTATATCTTGTTTTTATTTGTTTGTTTTTTTTATTTTGCCCATTTTATTTTACATTTGTTTAATACAATTTGCTATTAGAATGAAATAATTATGTAATTTTAATGTAGTTTTCTGAACTTTCTTCAGAACACAATGAAGTTGATCAGTTAATTAACAAATTAATTCTGCTGATCTGCAAAACATTAACACACTGTGTATTCATGTTAATAAAATGACGCATCACTGACGTGGCAGTTCAGACACACACACTTATATAATAGATGCATGTTTATAAAATGTACAATTAAATTCTGTTACCATATATACCCATGATGTTATCTATTTATTGTCTTCTCTTGCCTGTATTCTGAATTTTCATTAGAACATGATCAACTACAGGAAGAGGCGAAAAGAATACAAGAAGGTGAATGTATCTTTTATTAAGTTATTATTTCAGTAATTATTTAAACATATGTATAGATGTATGTTAGCATTATCATATTTATTTATAGCATATTAAATAGGTGCATGCTTATAAAATGTACATTTTATTCAGTTACAATATATTCATGTGTCTGATGTTATCTGTAATGTAGTTTTCTTTTGCCTTTATTCTGAATTTTCTTCAGAACGTGATCGACTACAGAATGAGAACAAGAAAAAAAAACAAGGTGAATTTATTAAGTTTTAATCTTATTATTAATATTGATGTTTGCACAGGTGTAAACAAGGTCTCTAAAATTATACTCATCTGAAAGCACACACACTCAGAAAATTGTACTCAAATACAAGTACCTGGCCAAAAACATACTTGAACAAAAGTACAAAAAAGTACAACTTTTAATTGTAGTAAGTATTAAAAAAGTAAAAGTACATAGAAAGAAAGAAAGAAAGAAAGAAGAATAAATGAGAACAAGAGAATAGCTCAAAGGTGAATTTGTCTTTTAAGTTATAATTTCATTATTAATGTGAAGTAAATAAAGTAAAAACATATTTTCACCCACAAAATATCTGCTTAACAGACACTGTGTATGTTTCCTTGTATATTTTGTTTTTTGTTGTTGTTGTTGTTTTGTTTTTTGCTATATTTATTTCCTATTTTTTAAAATACAATTTGTCATTAGAATGAAATAATTATGCAATTTTAATGTAGTTTTCTGAACTTTCTTCAGAACACAATGAAGTTGATCAATTAATTAGTAAATTACATCTGCTGATCTGCAAAACATTAACACTGTTTATTCATATGTAAATAAAATGAGGCATAGTTGACATTGTGGCAGTTCAGACACACACACACACTTATATAACAGATGCATGTTTATAAAATGTACAATTGAATTATTTTACCATATATAATTTTGATGTTATCTATTTAATGTTTTGTCTTGCCTTTATTTTGAATTTTCTTCAGAACTTGATCAACTACAGGAAGAGGTGAAGAGAAAACGAGAAGGTGAATGTATCTTTTATTAAGTTATTATTTCACTAATAATTTAAACATACATATAGATGTATGTTTACATTATCAAATTTTATAACAACAAATAGGTGCATGATTATAAAATCTAAATTTGAATTATAAACTCAGGTATATATACACATGTCTGATGTTATCTGTTTAATGTAGTTTTCTTTTGCCTTTATTCTGAATTTTCTTCAGAACTTGATCGACTACAGAATGAGAACAAGGAAGGAAAACAAGTTGAATTTATCTTTTTAAGTTTTAATTTTATTATTAATGTAGAGTTTGCACAGGAGTAAAAAAGTACTCAAAAATTATACTCAAGTGAAAGCACAGACACTCAAATTTTACTCAAATACAAGTACCTGGCCAAAAACACACTTGCACAAAAGTACAAAAAGTACAACTTTAAATTGTAGAAAGTATTAAAAAAGTAAAAGTACATAGAAAGAAAAAAAGAAAGAAAGAAAGAAAGAAAAATATTCTTGTTTTATCTTGTTTAAAAGTAATTGCATAAAATATTTTGTTCAGGCAGACATACAAAAGTTTGGTTAAAGGAGGAAAACAAAAACAAAATGCAATGGCACAGATGTATACGACTTACTTTCTCCAGATAAGCACAAACTAAGAGTTTTAGAAGAAGAAAAAAGTCTTTCTGCATATAATGCAACTGTCCAAAAATGACACATCAAAAACTACACAAAGTGAATATGAGAGTAACCCATACAACCCCTACTGATGAATCAATGTCTTCTTAAGTGAGATGGCATGTGTAGAAAAATACAAATACTAATATTGTTTTACTTTATCACCACTGTGTGTGGTTTCCAAAGCATTTTCATTCACTTTCATTATATTTACTAAAAATCCATATAATGAAACAGACACTGTACATTCAAAATACTTTTGTGTATATCTTGGGTCGTGTAAGCTTAGGTCCAAAATGTTCTTCAGAACATGATCAAATACAGATTGAGATGAGCACAAACCATAGACCAGTGGTTCTCAATTCCAGTCCCATACCACCGCTCTGCATATTTTGTGTGTCTCTCTTAGTTAACACACCTGATTCAGATCAGCAGCTTGTTAGAAGTGAGCTCCACACATGAACTGTGTTTTGATTGACATGATCCCTACACAGTGTTCAGTGCTTCAGTTTACTTTACTTCGTAACATTCATTCACATATTTGCACTACACCACCGCCTGTAGCGTCTTCACACACCGAAGAAACTTACTAGAGAAGTGAGACATAAATGAATCTGTAAATGAATAAAATTTAAATCATGTCTCGCATGTTTTAATGACCTTTAAATGGAAAAGATACGCTCCCTTTGAACTGGTATCATGGCAGAAAATCCTTTGATGTCCACTTCACAGGGCACTTATGGTCTAATCGAACAAATGTCTGAAGTGATAAGAGATACATACAAAATGTGCGGAGCGGTGGTACGTGAAGATTGAAATTGAGAACCGCTGCCATAGACTGTAAAAAAAAGATGGATGATGCACCTTCACTCTCTTCCACTGGAGAAAAGTGAAGCTGCCAAAGGGCTTTCCCAAAAGGGCACGGATATATTGCGCTGATTTGGGACCCGAGTCTGCGCAGTAGCAAGCGACGTGGAGCCTAGTCCCGCCCACACCCTCATAGAGACAATCGCAAAAACACGCCCCAACTAAAATAAGATACATTTAACTCCAATCTCCTCCTGAAGATCATGAAAAAGTCTGTTAAGCTGTCGATGTCAGCTGTCAATCATGATGTCACACTCCTGTTTTTATAGCATCACATAACTAACTAAAACCTAGCTAAAACTTATTTTTAAAAAATGAACACTTGAACTTAGTTCAGCATGATAAAAACTACATAAAATGACAAAAAACATCTTTGGAAAAAAAATTACTTGAAGTGAAATTTAATTATTTAGTTTGTCTCACATCCCATTAGCTAATCGGGAGATGTGTTCTGATGTCAGCAAGGCGGCCGTGCTCGGGCTTCAGTTTTTAAATCTTGTGCTCCCCAAGGACAAAAAAACCAACAAGGTGAACTTTTTATTTTATTTATTTATTTATTTTATATTTGTAGTTATTAGTTCCCCCCTTTAATACAGTAGATGCATGTTAATAAAATGTTTGTCTTTATTCAGAACTTTTTTTAGAACATGACCAGCATTTACAGAGTCACATGATACTTACACCAAATGATGAATTTGTTTTATATGGTTTTATTAACTTATTAATTGTTATTCTGCAAAAAAATTAATTAATACACAATGCATTAATAAATAAATAAAATTTATTATAGTTTATTAGATAAGTAATCTGCTTAAGTCCTGTTGGTTTCCCTAGTCTTTAAGTGGTAACTAATATTATTTATCTCATTATTTACCTCAGGATGAATACTGTCATGGACTCTTTATAACTTCATGCTTCATTATTTCTGTTTTCACAACCAACAGGGAAAAACAACAAAGAAGTGAGCAGGTGAAGAAGTGAACAAGTAGTAATAAGGCCATTAACAGTCTGAGTGTGGAGCCTGGGGTGTGGATTATGAGGAGGGTTTGGCCTCCTTTTGTGATGAGTTCATCTTACACTGGTCTTTTGATAAGAAACTTCATCATAAATATGTCTGTATTAGTTATGTGCCTCATATAGCTTTTGACTGCTGACATAAATTCTGATCCACTTTTGGGCAGGAAGGTTTTTATTTCTGCCCATTTAGACAGGAAGAGACCATCTGGCATGTAGAACAGTTTGTCATTTTGACAGTTAGAGGTGTGTGAATCTGAAATTGATGATACGACAATAATAAACCAATGTTTAACAAGGAAGCTCATTCAAAGTGCTTGTGAAGATTCTTCTAATGCTTCTAGTGCTTCTAATGATCATTTAATGTTGTCTGTGACTGTTCTGTTGTATCTGGTCTCTGTTATACAGCATTACTGTGTCTGTCAGTGGTGGACGAAGTACACAAGTTGAGTACTTGAGTAAAAGTACAGATACATATAATAAAATATTACTCCAGTAAAAGTAAAAGTGCTCCTCTTTCAATTTTACTCGAGTGAAAGTACAAAAGTACCCAATCTTTTATGTACTTAAGTAAAAAAGTACTGATAGATTTATTTTGCAATTTTATATAGGCTACTTAATTGAATGTTATTAGCACATATTTTTTTATAATCCTACTGCTCAAAATACCTGGGATTTCTCCAAAAAAATACATTTTTGTTGTTGATATGGACTATGTTGACGAGAGTGATGTAGTAATATTCAATGTGAAGCTTGCAGTGTACCTGAGAGAAAACAGATTTGACCATCACATTTTCACCAGTAAGAAAAAAGTGTTTTAAAGCTTGTTTTGCATAACGTCATAACGTTATATATGACATGAGAATAAGGCCTGAAGTGAGCAAGAACATTTTAAGGAAAATATAATTATATTTTCAGAATAATTTTTTCCTTTAAAATATTGTATGTGTAAAAACACCCCCGGCCAAATGCCCCCAGAGAGCATCACTTCCCACTTTAATAATTACTGTAGTTACCATGATCTGAGCATGACACCCTTTCTTTTTCCCTCGGATGTAATCTATCTAGGTGGATGAATAAAAATATGTGGACTTTATATCTAAAAATAATCTCAACTTAGCACCACCAAGCAGCTAGACAGTTAGCATCAGCTAACAATATTTACTTATTTTCAGTATGGTTTAATAAACATTTATATCTGTCTACTCCAGCTGATCCAAACAATATAAAAATTTATGCTGTTGCTAAACAATATCAAAACACACGTAGGGCTACATGCGTAGCATTTTAATAAAACTGCTAACGTTGCATCAGCGAGGAATATGAACGTGCATGAGTTATTTTATTTAAGCTGTTATTTAAATTTTTCATTTTTGATGTGTCTGAATTCAAGCATTTAAACAGATCACCTTTTACAGCAGATGTAATTCACAAACAACGGACAGCTTTGACATAAATATGATTTCAGTTATAATAATTAATCCTAAAATTCGACATTAGTAACTTACTTTTCGCAGCATCAGTCGCGCGCACGCACAAGATCTCCTGATTCTTACTTGTGAATTCAGTTGACTGGAGACTCGCTCTAAACAGATCATTTGAATCAATGAGTTGTCGACTCGAGAACAGCTGCAATCGGATCATTCCAATTCGTGAATGAATCGTTTGGTGCGATTGGCGAATCAATTTAATAGGTTCGTTGAAAAGAATCAGTTTGTTCATGAATAAGACACCGCTTGTGCGTCTCAGAGCACGT
This sequence comes from Labeo rohita, assembly GCF_022985175.1. Taxonomy (NCBI): domain Eukaryota; kingdom Metazoa; phylum Chordata; class Actinopteri; order Cypriniformes; family Cyprinidae; genus Labeo; species Labeo rohita. The sequence goes on from NW_026127400.1 coordinate 15,751, forward strand.
GATATATTATAAGAGGTAACGATATGTTTATGAAATGTAGTGAAGTAAAAAGTACGATCTTACGCTTTGGAATGTAGTGAAGTAAAAGTGAAAGTTACTCAAAATAAAACTACTCCAGTAAAGTACAGATACTTGAAAAATATACTTAAGTACAGTAACGAAGTACAACTACTTCGTTACTGCCCACCACTGGTGTCTGTATTATACTGTATCTTTAGATTGTTTTTAAGAAACATACTGTAAATATCTCTGTTCAGATCAAGGTTATTTGAGTGCCACACTTTATACAAGACATCTTTTATTTTAACACTTACTTTATACTGCAGATGTAATCCATCATGAATAACTTCTCATTGCTAAATACTGTTTAGTCTCATTTTAGTGCTTCATTGTCCTTAAAGAAATAGTTTACCCTAAACTGAAAAATCTGTCATGTTCCTGTCACCCTTGTGTTGTTCCAAACCCATATGACTTTCTTTTCAATGAAGGAAATAAAAGTTGTTAGGCAGAATCGGTTACCATTCACTTTCATTGTATGGAAAAAAACATATAATGCAAGTAAATGATTTATGATGTATCTTCATATATTTTCATTATGACTTATATTTTATTCATTTATATTATTTGTTTTTTTTTTGTTGTTGTTGTTGTTGTTGTTGTTGTTTTTTTTGTTTTTGTTTTTTTTTCATTTACAGCGTTATGTTTTGTAAATAATAATGTTTTAATAAATAAGTTTCTTTAGTTTGTGCTCTTCTCTGTAACTGCCAGAACAACTGTATTGTCTCCACAGGCTTGATAAGGATTTTTAAGTCCATGAGACAGTAAAGCAGCACATTCCCATTCCCTTTCCCTGTTATAAGAACGTTTGTTTTCTAGTTAGATAAATGTGAGGAATATTATTCTTTATAAAACTGTTTGTATATGAATATTGTGCTTTATATAGGTATAATGCTGCAGTCATAATTATCATAAATGTAGTTCATACAACACTAGTCCATGTCTGCTGAAGCCGTGTGATATTATGATGAACAGACTGAAGTTATTTAGTGATGGCATTTCTTCCATCAGAGCTTGCACATTTGTGAAAGTGTACTGTGATGACTGTACATTACAGTGCTCTAACATCTTTGTCTTCACTCAATGGCTGGATGTCTAAGTGCTGCCCACAGAATAACATACATTTCATAGACAATTGGACAAGTTTTTGGGGCAGACCTGACCTGTTGAAAAGAGATGGTCTTCATCCCTCCAGGGGTGGTGCCACTCTTCTAGTCTTAGAGTTTGTACTTGACTAACTAGGGCCCAGGTCATGAAGCAGACAGACTGGCTAAACCGTCCGTCTGCTAGCCGCCTCACATCACAGAAATCAGTTAATTCTCTACACATAGAGACTCTTTCACCTAGATACAATATATAGAGACTGTGTCTGTTACCCAAGCTAGAAAATACGAAAAACTTCCAAACCAATTTAAGAGTAACAATTTTTTTTTGATGTTCAACAAAGAAAAAATGTATATAATACAGAGAAACAAATGATAAAGCGGCTTATTGAATATCAGGTCCCTTTCTACAAAAGCACTTTTTGTAAATGATATGATCACTGATCATAAATTATATGTGCTCTGTTTGACAGAATCCATGGCTAAAACCAAATGATTAAGTCAAGTCAAGTCACCCTTATTTATATACCGCCTTTAACAATACAGAATTGTGACAAGGCGGCTGTACAGTATTAAATAGGAAATAGTACATCAACAAGGGCAACAGTAAACACTCAATTTTCAGGTAAAGGTAGTTAATCAAATACAATAAAATAAAATACAATATCATGTGAAGAGAAAGTGTCCCCAACTAAGCAAGCCAGAGGCGACAGCGGCAAGGAACCAAAACTCTATCGGTGACAAATGGAGAAAAAAACCTTGGGAGAAACCAGGCTCAGTCGGGGGGTCAGTTCTCCTCTGGCCAGACGCAGAGGATTCACCAGGTTCCTCTGGTCTTGTGCCGATAGCCGTCTAGGTGACGAGGTCTTCACTGGGGATCCGTCTCTGGGGCTCATCTAGTCGATGTGGTCGACATCTAGTCAAGGTTAAAGAGATGGGTCTTTAATCTAGATTTAAACTGACAGAGTGTGTCTGTGTCCCGAACAGTGTAGGGTAGATTGTTCCAGAGTTTGGGCACTAGATAAGAAAATGATCCGCGGTTGATTTTGATATTATAGGTATTATCAAACTGCGAGAATTTTAAGAATGCAGCGGACGTGAGGGACTATAATGTGATAACATTATTATAGCTCACTCAGGTACTGAGGAGCTAAACCATTCAGGGCTTTATAAGTAATTAGCAAGATTTTAAAATCTATACGATGTTTAATAGGGAGCCAGTGCAGTGTTGACAGAACCGGGCTAATATGATCATACTTTTTCGTTCTAGTAAAAACTCTAGCTGCTGCATTTTGGACCAGCTGGAGTTTGTTTATTAAGTGAGCAAAACAACCACCCAATAAAGCATTACAATAATCTAACCTTGAGGTCATAAACGCATGAATTAATGTTTCAGCATTTGACATTGAGAGCATAGGTCATAATTTAGATATATTTTAGAGATGGAAAAATGCAGTTTTGCAAATACTAGAGATGTGGTTCCCATCAAATAGCACACCTAGGTTCCTAACTGATGACAAAGAATTGACAGAAGAGCCATCAAGTATTAGACAGTGTTTTTTGCTTATTACACGCTGAGGTTTTAGGTCCAATAATTAACACCTCTGTTTTTTCAGAATTTAGCAGTAAGAAATTACTTGTCATCCAATTTTTTAACTCAACTACACAATCCGTTAGTTTTTCAAATTGCCATGTTTCGTCGGGCCGTAAAGAAATATAGAGCTGAGTATCACCAGCATAACAGTGAAAGCTAACACCATATTTCCTGATGATATCACCCAACGGTAACATGTAAAGCATAAAAAGTAATGGCCCTAGTACTGAGCCTTGCGGTACTCCATACTGCACTTGTGACCGATATGATACCTCTTCACTTACTGCCATGAATTGATGGCGGTCAGATAAGTACGATCTGAACCATGCCAATGCACTACCACTAATGCCAACATCATTTTCAAGTCAGTTCAAGAGAATGTCGTGGTCAACAGTATCGAACGCAGCACTAAGATCCAGTAGCACTAACAGAGAGATACAACCACGATCGGATGACAAGAGCAGATCATTTGTAACTCTAATAAGAGCAGTCTCAGTACTATGGTACAGTCTAAAACCTGACTGGAAATCCTCACAGATATCATATTTCTGTAGGAAGGAAGATAATTGTGAGGATACAACTTTTCTAATATCTCTGACAGAAGTGGGAGATTCGAGATAGGTCTATAATTAATTAATTCATAGGGGTCAAGTTGTGTTTTTTTTTAATGAGAGGCTTAATAGCAGCCAGTTTGAAGGTTTTGAGGACATATCCTAATGACAGTGATGAATTAATAATATTCAGCAGAGGATCTATGTGTCAGACCTGTGTGCACCATTTGGACTGTTCTGTGTGTGAGGGTCCGCGTTAATCACTCTAATTAATGGACTATGCTTTGCTCTGTGTGGGCTTGTCATTTACTGTGGGTGTCACGGAGGAAGAACGCAGCATTGCAGTTAGGACGGCCTTGAGGTTTAGTCAACCACAAGCTCCGGGACATTCTAGTATAATGATCGCTACTCCGGTGTTACAACCCGCTGGTAAAATAACGGTAGCACCGGAGTACATTCACATAATGGCGGCGACAGTAGAGCCCATTTACAAAATGGCAGAGACATGTCATGTCAATGCTGCCATCCTTGAGTCATGTAAAGTCACAGCTGTGTTTCCTGAGTGAAGTCAAGTCAGACCTGCTCTTCCTGAATCAAGTCAAGTTACAGCTGTTGTTCCTGAGTCATGTCAAGCCACAGCAGATCTTCATGAGTCAAGTCAAGCCACAGCTGATCTTCCTGAGTCAAGTCAAGCCACAGCTGATCTTCCTGAGTCATGTCAAGCCACAGCTGATCTTCCTGAGTCATGTCAAGCCACAGCTGATCTTCATAAGTCAAGTCAAGCCACAGCTGATCTTCCTGAGTCAAGTCAAGCCACAGCTGATCTTCCTGAGTCAAGTCAAGCCACAGCTGATCTTCCTGAGTCATGTCAAGCCACAGCTGATCTTCATAAGTCAAGTCAAGCCACAGCTGATCTTCCTGAGTCAAGTCAAGCCACAGCTGATCTTCCTGAGTCATGTCAAGCCACAGCTGATCTTCATAAGTCAAGTCAAGCCACAGCTGATCTTCCTGAGTCAAGTAAAGCCACAGCTGATCTTCATAAGTCAAGTCAACTCACAGCTGTCCTCTCAAAGCCATGTCACAAAGCCATATGGGGGATTGCTTTCTGGTGTCTATGGGCTGCATTCACTACCGCTGAAGTTCCAGAGCCAGCGACACCCACAGAAGGTTTGCCAGAGGTGGCAGCTGAGGCTATAGAACCTCCAGTAATGGCAGTGCCTGCTCCAGATCCTCCAGAGTTGGCAGCTGAGGCTGCAGAACCTCCAGAAGTGGCGGTGCCCTTTCCGGACCCTACAGAGCTGGCGGCATACGTTGCAGAACCTCCTGAAGCGACATCATTCACTTCAGCTCTGGTCATTATAGTAGTGCCCATACATGAATGCTCATCTTGTCCTGTCCCAGCCAGCTGTGAACGTCCTGTCCCTCATGTCACGGCCATGGAGGCTGTCTATGAACCCTCTGCCCATCCTGTCTTGGCTAAGGAGGCCGCTTGTGAACTCTTGCCTGGTCCCGAACCAGCCGAGGAGGCCATCTCTGAACCTTCATCCTCCCCTGGGCCTACCTCTGAGTCTAATTGTGAACTATAAATCTATCCAAAGTCAACCCATGAATGTGTTTCTGAATTATTTGCCAGTCCAGTGTCAGTCAACAAGTCTGACTTTGAATCCTTTGTCTGTCCTGTTATCACCAATGTACCTGTTATCTGCCCCATTAGTCCAGTCACGAAACCTTAACTGTTCCATGAAGATATTTTGTACATTTTCTACTGTAAATATATCAAAACTTAATTTTTTATTAGTAATATGCATTGCTAAGAACTTCATTTGAACAACTTCAAAGGAGATTTTCTCAAAAATGGTCCTATCCTAACAAACCATACATTAAAGGAAAGCTTATTTATTCAGCTTTCAGATGATGTATAAATCACAGTTTTCAAAATTTGACCCTTATGACAGATTTTGTGGTCCAGGGTCACAAATGACCTCCTTACCTGCAGTCCTAGCCCAGAATTCAAAAGACTTTAGGTGTGTTTGACTTGAAGCGGCATCAAAGTACTCAGAGAATGATTAAAAAGCATGTCTTTGTTTGCATTCACATAATGATTACTGATGACCACAGAGCTGACTGGCCTTACAATGCTTTATTTATTTGTTAAACAGATAGAATACAAAAATCCCATGGTACACAAAAACTTTACATACAATTCACAATTGCTATTAAAACTTTAAAAGGAGGTATGAAATTGCTTTTTTTTTTTTACTGTGCAGTCGCTATTGTTATTTTAAATATGGATTCATAACCTGCAGTCCTAGTCTAGAATTCATAAATAATACTTTGTTTGCATTAACACCTCTACTAATTAACCATTTTTAAACATTCAGAATTAACTAAATAAACCCCCTCCACACACCCAAACCATACAAATATTTGTACCTTTTTAAGCTTGATGTGAGTAATTCATTGCCACAGATTCTGACAGTCTATGGAATGCTAACCAACCTAACAGTGATATAAAGACAAAAAAGAGTCTTGCCAGACTCACTTTAAAGAATGAACTCGGAAGAACACTAGGACATAGAACGCATCTTTGTAAGAACTGAGATGCACAGTGATCTTGTTCAACTAACCATTCCAACACATTTTAAGTAGAGGGACAACACAACAAATGACACAATGATTACTTCACAAATGATATAACCTATTACAACTTTTGGTTACATTATTGTTTATATTATTTTAGATATTTTTAATTTACTGCATGTACTGTATTTGTGAAAATATCCTTACATATTTAATGTGACTAATGCTTTGTCAATGTTAAGATTCTTTTTAATATACCAATAAAAAATACTGCAGGCTTTCTCTAAGTCTCTATCACTATTAAATTTGTGTAAACCCTAAACAACAAATATTTACGTTTTACATCAGAACATTTTCATGTGTCCTCTGTACTTGCATTTTTAATGGAGTTGAACTTTGACAGCTGATGACAATATTACGAAAACACAAGTCTGCAAGATGCATATTGAGAAACATCCATTTGCAAAAAGAACCCACATTTTTTATTTATAATGATATATAAAAAAAAAAAAAAAAAAAAAAAAAAAAAAAAGACTTTTGTTGCTGCCCTACATGCCATGCATTATGGGTAGTAAATGAGTAAGTAATATTTAAAAATTATATTTTACCTGAGAAATATCAGATGCTTTGATATTACTTTCTGTAGCAAGGAATCTTGAATGGTGGAATGCCTCCCAATGGCCAAGTGCACTCGTGCTTCATAGTACATCTCTAGTCGGGTAATGAAAAGGTTGAATAACTGAGGCAGAATGAATGCGTTTGTCCTTTGAAGTATTTTGTCTTTCAAGACGCGCATTGCAGCCTCCACATAGTTGTATTCTTTGTTCCACAACCACCTCCACACAGCTTGCAGAAGATGAAATATTCAGAGCAACTGTGTTGCTTCTGGAAAGACCTGTGCTATAGCTCCCTTCTCTGCCTTTGAGTCATCTGTAAGAAACAAACAAGGGCCTGCCTCACCTCGACCTCCAAATGCATCATTTTTCAGTAAGGACTTCAGCAGCTCCAATCCCTCACGAATTGTCTTCTCATCTTCTGATTGGGTTATCACTATCCCAAGAGGAAGACCACCAGCACAGGTGTGTGTGATGAGGAGAAACACCCTGCAGTTCTCCCGGTCCATGTTACCAGGTGAATCCATAAAACATATTTCTCCACTACAGGAGAGACTGTGTGTTTGTTTCATCAACGGGGAACAAATGGCTACAAGTGGTGTGCCTGTTGAGGACATTTTAAGCTTGGCGCAGGTGTCATTACAGGCTGCATTGTAGGATTCTACCTGCCTTGCCAAAGCTGCTAGCATTCCCTCTCCACTTTGCTCTCCAAACTCCTGCTTATTCACCTTCTGATAAAGTCTAAATAAAATCGATTGTTTTGACTACATAAGTCTGTCAAAGCTACTGATTTGTACCATGTAAAATTTCACATACCTGTAGCAAAACTGAAGGTCTGGGCAAATGGCACGGTTGGCTGAGGCATATACATATTTGTTGCCATGCTCAGCAGGTCACTTTTAAGTACACTGTCACGATCGGCTTTGCCTCGTTGCTGGGCAGCTTGTCGTTTTGTCTGTGCCTTACGGTTGCTGTCTGTCTGTCTTAGACCTACAGGTGGAGCTGTAACCTTGCTGGGCGAGTTAATTGATGACCTGTTAAAAAGAGGCCTTCCTGTTGGTTTGGGGTGTTCTTTCTCCTGTTCGGGTGGTCTGTTTGTGCTGCAGGCTGCAGCCTCGCTCCTCGCTCCTCGCTCTTACCTCCGCTCACCACACGTTTCATTTTACTGATGAACACTACACTTTTGGTTAACCATTACATTTACTGATACCTTTTTATTTAGCTAATAAACATTCTTTGTTCAACGTAGTAATCGGTGTGGTCTCCCTTTTATGTTACGATCACTGTACGAGCTAAGTGGTCTTAACATATGGGGGCTCGTCCGTTTAGTTCCTAAGTTTGATAGGTGACGTTAGGCTGCTTCAATTC
>NW_026127401.1:0-23594 GCF_022985175.1 Labeo rohita
TCGTTTGGGTAAAAAAAAACTTTATAAGAAAAGTACGCTATGTGTATTTGTAATGTTTGCATAAAGGTTTTTGAGTGTGATTTTCTGAAAATAATTGCAGTTAAATATAAAAGTTTGGCCTTACTTAATAAAACTTACTTTATAAAATTGTGTAAAAAAAATTGGGAACACATTAAGACATTAGAGCTGAAACTGACATTTTGCCTGTTTTTTATATTACAAGTAATTTGTGATTATTTGATCTTATTTACAAATGAAAATGTCACAATTCCAGCCTTACTGAGCATAGATGCAAACAGTCCCTTTGCACCACCTAGTGGTGATTTCTCAAATGTGTTTCAAATGTAGTTAGTTTATATTTACCTGTGCAGCCTTGAGAAATTAATAAGCAGTTTGGTTGACTACCTACTATATTCATTCACATGTCTGAAAATAGTGAATGAGTGAATGTGAAAGTTAAACCTCAGTATGTTCAGTTGACAGTGTGAACTCTTCAGTCCGACAGAGAGTAGCTTCACTCCTGAATCCTGAATGTCATTGTTACTAAGATCCAGTTCTCTCAGATTGGAGTTTGATGATTGTAAAGCTAAAGCCACAACTTCACAGTGCTGATCAGAGAGTCGACATCCAGCAAATCTATATTAGAGGAAAACAGCACAATGAGGAGATGGATGATTAAAGTCATGTTTTCTAAATTCTCTGTATTTTAACTAAATATTTACTATATTGTGTAACATATAGCAGAAGCACACAAGGTGAATTCTGAATATGGAGGTGAGTTGAAAGTGTGTAATGAAGCACAGCTGGATACTTCTCATCCTCATCACTGCTCACTTTAAAGGAAAAGTCCACTTACGGAACAAAAATTGACAGATAATGTACTCAGGACGTACGGCCAACAATGGAATAAATGGTACCCAAGGCATATTTTCAGACCAGTTTCATTAGAATAGGCTAATGCTATCAAAATTTATCTTGTAAATGTCATTATTGTTGGTTAATGAATTGTTTATCACTTTCGGCCAATAGGTTGCGCCATTACCAAATTAATGTGGCGTGGTCAGTGTGAGGTGACAATGGCACATATAAAATTTGGTGGCAATATGTCAAAGCTTTGCAAAGATACAGCCTCAGATGCTGTTTTACATCTTTTCGGCAAATTTGTTGATGCATTATACGAAAACCATTTTGTATATCAACACAACATCCATAACTTTTTGCTGGCATGGTCTGAAGAAGATACGAGTCAAATTTTGTGACCAACGGTCTAGGAGTAGTTAGAAAAAGTAGGTTTTTAACATGAATCAAAATGGCGGACAGGAAGTTAAGGCAATTTTGGCATAATTGGTATCGTTGTTCTCGGTATGACCCAGGGAATATTTTAATACCAATACAGTTACAATAGGCCAATGTAATCAAATGTTATTAGCATTTTTTGAAATTTCTCTATAACTTTAACTATCAGTTTTGGACACTGCAAAGCAAAACTGCACCCTATTTCTGCCTTTAGAAAGGAATGTTGTAAATCAGGGGTTGTTTTCATTCAAAGAAATGTCATGAAACGTGTTGTGAGAGATTATTTATTTTGGCTTCAGACCAGATTTTGTACTAATTTTTTTATCAAATCACAGGGCATACAAACACTGAACTCTATTTGAAAGCCTACAATAATTAATAAGTTCAATATAATAAGCAGTCCCCAGCCATACCTTGATAATGTGTAGACCAATTCATAAAGCACAAAGGATGATAACTCACGTTTTATAAATCATTTGTTTTAGTTTAAACAGGGATGTTTTATTAATTTGCCTCTGCATCCCGAGTGCGTGTCAGAGTCACACTGGAAACACCGCTTGGTATCAGCCGGTACGAACACACCTGAGCTTCATCAAGAAGAGGAGATTTAAGCAGAGGCAGGGAAAGAAAGGGTGAGCAAGCTCTCCACTTCACCCACTTACAGTGTTTTCTCCCTCTCGAGTGAGTGACAGATCAGCGCATCAAACATTGCATTGACACAGATCACTTTGTCCTTCACCAGAGTTCTGATTGCGCACACCTGCATCCCATTACCACGCCCCATATAAGACTCTCTCTTGAACTCTGTCTTTGTCTGGTCTACCGTTCACATCCCCTTCGCTAGCTCCAGACCCTATGCTTCAAGGATTCTTCGGTGTGTGCTACTGCCTCTCTGCTCTTCTCCTCTGACTTCCTACAACTCTTCATAACAAGGACAGTCAGATAAGCTACTTGAATACCCATTATTCGTGCACTCTGTTTATCTCAATCCTGTTAATAAAACATTCCAGTGTTTCTACTTACCGCTGTTTCTGGTCTCATCCCTGTGAAAATGTGACATACTCATTTCTTAATTTTTTTTTTTTTAAGATAAATCATGCAAATTAAATCAATGTTCTTACAATGGCATTTAATAAAAAGTAATCCAAATTTTATTATTGTATTTACTTTATAGCCTCTTTAATTGTATAATTATCCAAATTACTGTATACTGTAGAAAACATAAGCACACATTCATTGTAATATTTCACTGTAACAGTAGTCAAAAAGCTGGAACGTTAAGCATCTTGAAGAAACATAAATGAATAGAAATTAAATGTCATAATGCTATATTATTGTTTTTATTATTGCAAGAAATTTATTTCATTATATTATTTTTTTATCTACAGTGCTCAGTTAAAAGATAAAAGGACACTTATACTCGGTTATCTTTTGAAATTAAATTTAAAACTTTATAGTTGATTACAAGTCAGCAAAGTATGAAGGATTCTGAAATTTTAAAAAGTAAAATAATTGATTTTTATGAATCAATTATTATTATTATTATTAATATTGTTGGATGTGTTATTTGAATAAAAAAAGGTGAGGATCACAAATATTTTTCTTGGAAATGCTTCTTGTGTGTATTTACTAAGTAATAACATTATGTAACATTACTCACAGAGCTTTTCTGCAGTTCATCACAGCTGGTATCAGTCTTCTTCTACCCACATAAGATGTGTTGTATTTCATTAGGTCTAACTCATCTAGCACCTCCTCTGACATCTGAAGCATGTAGGCTATTGCTGAGCACTGAGCAGGAGAAAATTTCATCTCTAAATCTTTGTCTGATTTCACAAATTCCTGAATCTCTCTGGAGAGAGTCTGATCATTTACTTCTAGTAGACAGAGGAACAAATTGATGGATCTGTCAGCTGAGAGACTTGCACTTCTCTTGATCTTCTCTTTAATGTACTGTGAGGTGACTCTGATGCTCCCTGAGTTGTTTTTTCTGTGTGTCAGTAAATCCTGTAATAATCGCTGATTGGACTCCAGTGAGATGCCCAGCAGGAACCGCAGAAACAGATCTAGATGCCCATTTTTTATTTGAAGAGTTTGATTAACTGCTGATAGTAGTAACTCACACAGAGAGTTCCCCTCAGACCTGTCCAAATTATATTTATATTCCTCCGTCAGAAGCAACTGAAATGGCTCCATGTTATTCATTAGATGTGAGTACAACACATACAAAGCAGCTAGAAACTCCTGAAAGCTCAGATGTATGAAGCAGTAGACTTTTCTCTGATGAAACACATATTCCTCCTTAAAGATCTCAGTGCAAATTCCAGAATACACTGAGGCATCAGTGATATTTATGCCGCTCTCTCTCAAGTCCTCCTCATAGAACATCACATTGCCCTTCATAAGCTGTTTGAAAGCCACTTCAGCAAGTTTCACAATCATTTCTCTGTTGGACTGCAATAGTTTCTCTGGATCTTTATCTTCATACTTCTGATTCCTCATGTTGATCTGAATCAGCAGGAAGTGAATGTACATTTCAGTCAGAGTTTGGGGGATTTCTGAACTCAAATCTTCTTTCAGGAGCTTCTGAAGCACAGTGGCTGAGATCCAGCAGAAGACTGGGATGTGGCACATGATATGGAGGATTCTTGCTCTTCTAATGTGCGAGATAATTCTGCTGGCTTGACACTCATCACTGATTCTCCTCCTGAAATATTCCTCCTTCTGAGGCTCATCAAATCCCTGAATTTCTGTCACACGGTCAATGTATTTGGAGGGGATCTGACTCACTGCTGCTGGTCTGGAAGTGATCCAAATGAGAGCAGAGGGAAGCAGCTTTCCTTTCATGATGTTTGAGATCAACACACCCACTGATGACGTCTCAGTCACATCACAAACTTGCTGAATGTCTGAAAACATCAGTGTGATTCTGCTTTCATCCAGACCATCAAAGATGAACACAACTTTACACACCTCATAAATCTTTGAGTCCAGATTTTGAAGTTCAGGATGGAAGTCCAGTAGAAGTCTGTGAAGAGTGTACTGGTGATCTTGAATCAAGTTCAGCTCTCTAAATTGAAGCACAAACATGAAATCTACATCCTGATTGGCTTTCCCCTCTGCCCAGTCCAGAATGAACTTCTGCACAGAGACAGTTTTTCCAATTCCAGCGATGCCTTTAGTAAGAACAGTCTTGATTTGGTTTTTCTCCTCACATCCTGGTTCAGGTGAGGGTTTAAAGATTTCATTGCAGCAAATTGGAGTGTCTTGTGAGTGTTTTGTTCTGGTTGTTTTCTCCATCTGTAAAACCTCGTGTTCTTCCTTCAATCCTTCACTCTCTCCCTCTATGATGTAGAGCTGTGTGTAGATACTGCTAAGGAAGGTTTGATTCTCTTGTAGTTTGATTCCTTCAAATATGTGCTCATACTTGTTCTTCATACTGATTTTGTGTTGTTTTTTGACTTGCTGTAGCTCATCGTATACTGGTTGCTGAAAAGCCAGGTCTCCAATCTGATCATCTCTATCCACACAGCAGAAACAAGAACCACACAAAGAATTAATCTTTTCATGAATTTTTTCATTTTTGAGAAGGGGGGTTGCCGAGCTGTTCTTGGGGGTGTTTACACAGCAGTTGGTTTGAATGCCAAATTTCTAAAGCTCACAAATACAGCCTATATTATATCTGCGTAGCCTTTTTGCTCCTTGTAATGATAATGATATTGAAAGTCCAGTCAAATCAAATACGTAATGAATGTCATGTGGCATTCAATGACACATAACAAGTAAGTTTCAATATTAATAATAATGTTATATGCCTTCATTTGATAATCAGAAAATTTAAAAAAAACAATGTAGAATTTCTGAGGGAAAAAAAAAACATTCATAAGAATATTTTAGTAATAAATTTTAATAAAGTATGCATTTACTAAAATTAGACATGCTAAAACAGAATTTGATAACAAGAAAACATATGGTGAGAAAACATTTCATAGCGACCTAAACATGTCATTTTTGTTAAACTTTTAATAAACTGATGTGAAATTGTATGTTTCCGAATTTTAATTAATTCATTCTTTTTGATGAATACAATTTAATTTAACCATTAAAAAGGAGTCGAGAAAAATTAAAATGGGGGAAAAAAGTGGAATCCAGAAAAAAATAACATGGAAAAAACTGAATTTGGAATAAAATAAAATGGAATTTGGGAAAAAATAAAACGGATTTCATAGGACCCTACCTATAATATACACTACCATTTAAAAATAAAGGTCAGTAAGATTTGTTAATGGATTAATAAAAAGTTTGCATTGGTTTGTTTAAAAAATACAGTAAATCTACCATTTCAAAAAAAAAAAAAAAAAAAAAAAAAAAAAAAAAAACTTTCTATTTGAATATATTTTAAAATGTGTTTTCCTCTTGTGCTAAGCTTCATTACTCCAGCTTTCAGTGTCACTTGATCTTTCAGAAATCATGCTAATTGTTGCTTAAGAAACATTTCTTATTATTATTATTTGAAGATCTAAAATGTAACTGACTATAACAAATATATAAATCAGGACAGCACTAAAATAATAACTATTTTGAAAATGAGGAGCATTTGTTTTCCATATTTCTACAACCCGAATTCCAGAAAAGTTGGGACTTTTTGTAAAATGCCGTAAAATCAAAAATACGTTGTTTGTTCTCTTTAATCTTTATTTAATTGGCTGAAGTACAAAGAAAAATTATCCAGTGTTTTTACTGGCCAACTTTTTTGTATTAACAACTATATTGTTAATACAAACACATTTTGATCCATCAACCAGCTTTGCTTGCAAAGACTCAGACGCTCCTTTTATATCCAAACATACCCTCACCTATTACCAATTCACCTTCTTGCTGTGAACTGTTTCAAAGCAGTTTATTTGGTTGTTCTATAACCTTTTCACTTTTATTCTGCCTCTGTTGCAGCTTTTTGGAGTGTGTTGCAGACTTCAAAATAAAAATTTGTTTATATTTAGAAAATACATTTGAATAAATACATTACAAGTTGATGAGTAAAAACTTTGGAAACTTTTGTCAATTAAATAACTTTTTCTTTTAGCAATTTATAATTATTTTTTTAAAAGGTCTTATCTAGAAAAATAATCGGTCATTTCCTAAAACAAACAAACAAAAAAAAAACTATATACTTTTTAACCTCAAATGCTCATCTTGTCTAACTCTGCAATGCCCATGCGTACTCTGTGTAATCCGGGTCAATATATATTTAGGGTGTGTAGAAAAATTACCATCTCATTTTCTCCTCCAACGTCAAAATCGTCCTACATTGCTGTTTTTACCTTTTTTTGTAAAGGCCGTTTGACCTTCTTTGCATGTTTACTTTGTAAACTGGGTCTGTACTTCTGCAGCAATGTAGGCCAATTTTAAAGTTGGAGGAGAAAATGAGACAGGAGTTTTACGACATACCCTAACTATATTGACCTGGATCACACTGAGTACACATGTGCATAGCAGAGCTGGACAAAACGAGCATTTGAAGTTAAAAAGTATAAAATTTTTTATTTTACTTTAGAAAATGATCGACAGTTTCTCTAGATAAGACCCTTATTCCTCGGCTGGGATCTTTAGAACCCTTTTGAAGCTGCATTTAAACTGCATTTTGGAAGTTAAACTTGCGGGCACCATTGAGTCCACTATATGGAATTCCTGAAAAAACGTTTTCCTCAAAAAACATCATTTCTTTGTGACTGAAGAAAGAAAGGCATGAACATCTTGGATGACAATGGGACATTATCTGTAAATTTTTGTTCTGGAAGTGAACTACTCCTTCAAACAACCATGTTGGAAGATGCACACGTCTATACAGTACTATATTAGTGTCACTGGAATTTGATGGTGTATCTGGTGAATTAGCTGTCAGTGATCAAACTACTGATTTTGTCAGTGTTTTGTGAATGGTTGAAATCCCAAACATGAGCCAGATACTGAATGTTGAAATGGGTTCTGATGAAGACAGTGATGATGGTAAAATGTGTCTGTTCAAAGTCAACCCTTCCAAGATTCAAAAGGTAATGACTGGGGAAACGTTCATGCATTTAAGGGTTAAAAGGTTTGGTACACTTTATTTTAAGGTGTCATAATACAGAGTAATTACCTAATTAGGTACTTAGTAGTAGCCATTGTACTTACATGAAACAAAATGTATTAGTTACCATGTAACTAAGTTATGGAACAGCCTGTAATTACAGTTTGTAACTATGTAGATGTAATAGGCAGCCACTGTTACACATATGTAACAGACGGAGTCTGTTACTCAGCTACATAAGTAACCAAAAGATTGTTACATGTGTGTTGCACACTTTTTTTTAAACATTTCTTTGGGCTTTTCAGGCCTTTTTATTGTGATAGAACAGCAGAGAGATGACAGGAAAGAGCTGGGAGGAGAGAGGGGAGCGGGATCAGCAATTACCTCGAGATGGGAATCAAATTCAGGTCACCGTGAGCGCAGTTGCGCTATATGTCGACGCACTAAGCATGAGGCTATTGGCGCCGACTATGTGTTGCACACTTTATACAACATAATTAATAATGTAAGTACACAGACATAAGCTACTTAAAATAAAGTGTATCAAGATTGTACTTAAGTGTACAAGTAGCTGTGTAACAGACTCGGCCTGTTACATATGTGTAAGAGTAGCTGCCTATTACATCTAAATAATAAACTGTAATGACAGACTAACTTACAAGTTACATCAAGTCAAGTCAAGTCAAATTTTATTTATAGAGCACAAGTTTAACACAACCGTAGTTGATCCAAAGTGCTTTACAAACAATAAACAGCAAAGGATAAAACAAATATAAGAGCAATTAAAATGAAAATTCATAACACAACAATTTAACACAAATTAATTTTGCAAAATACATGCACAACATCACCCAAATGCTAATAAGTAAAAATATGTCTTTAAGCTCGATTTAAAAACATCCAATGATGTAGAAGCTCTGATGTGCAATGGTAAACTGTTCCAGAGTTTTGGGGCAACTACTGAAAAAGCCCGATCACCCTTTGTTTTACAACGTGAACGGGGAACGGATAGTAGTAACTGATCATTAGATCTTAAAGACCTAGAAGCTGCATAAGGTGTGATAAGATTACAGATATAGTCTGGGGCAGAATTATGCAGTGCCTTATATGCAAAAAGAAGAATCTTAAAATCAACTCTAAATTTTATAGGGAGCCAGTGCAATGAAGCAAGAACAGGGGTGATGTGATCCCTTTTCTTAGTTCCTGTTAAGAATCTGGCTGCCGCATTTTGAACCATCTGTAACCGAGAGAGTGTAGATTGAGGTAGGCCAACGTACAAAGAGTTACAGTAATCCAGACGAGAAGAAATTAACGCATGAATTACAATTTCAAGGTCTTTACTGGATAAAAAGTGTTTAACCTTAGCCAATGATCTGAGATGAAAAAAACTACTCTTTACAACTGTATTTATATGCTTGTCAAAGTGAAGAAAAGGATCAGGATGGACTCCAAGATTCTTTACGTAGTCGTGTAGGTTGTTACTTAGAGAACCTAACTGTGTTTTGATAGAGTTATTTGTAACAGCAGGGCCCAGTAGCAACACCTCGGTTTTATTTTCATTAAATTGCAAAGAGTTTTTTGCCATCCAGGTCTTGACTTCACTAAGACATAACAAAAGATGATCAAATGAAAAATCATTTCCTGGTTTGAGTGGAAAATATAATTGGAGGTCATCGGCGTAAAAATGAGGAAGCATATAAATGGAGAACAAAAGAGGTCCAAGAATGGATCCCTGTGGAACACCACACTGGATAGGTGCAACGGGAGAAGTAAAAGATCCAATATTTACAGAGAAAGTTCTTCCCTTTAAATATGAGGCAAACCACTCTAAGGCTAAACCCTGCACCCCGACAACACACTCAAGTTGGTTCAGAAGAATATTATGATCAACCGTATCAAATGCAGCACTTAAGTCCAGGAGTATTAAGATAGCAGAAGATCCAGAATCAATAGACAGCAGAATGTCATTTGTGACCTTCAGCAATGCAGACTCGGTACTATGCAGTGCTCTAAAACCAGATTGAAACGGATCTAAAATATTATGTGCATCCAGGTATGAAGTAAACTGTGATAGTACAACTTTTTCCAAAACCTTGAAATGAACGAAAGTTTAGAAATAGGACGATAGTTGTTATGTACTGCAGGGTCGAGATGAGGGCCTTTCAATAAGGGTTGAATGATAGCATGTTTAAAACTTTCAGGAAATGCCCCATTTATTAAAGAGCTGTTTACAATAGCTAAAAGAGTAGGACTGATTGTACCTAAAACCTCTCTAAACAAACAACCTGGCAATACGTCAGATTGACAAGATGTGAGTTTCATCTGAGAGATTATTTTGAGTAATTAAGATGAAGACACTGGCTGAAAGTTTATAAAACTACTAGTTGAGTGTGCCAGATTAGTGAGATCTAAGTCAGAAAAGAACTGTGATCTAATATCTTCTATTTTCTGAACAAAAAAATCTGAAAATTGTTTACAAGTCTCAGTATTGACATCAGGAACTGAACAAACAGCAGGATTAAGGACAGAATTTATAGTTTTAAAAAGAACATTAGGCCTATTGGCATTTTTTGCAATCAAGTTGGAAAAATATTTGGATTTTGCCTCCTTAACAGAATCTTGATAAGAGATTAAGGAGTTTTTAAAAATTTGGTAAGAAACCTGAAGTCCATCTTTTTTCCACCTGCGCTCAGCCCTCCTACACTCTTGTCTGAGAGTGCGAGTGAATGCATTTAACCAGGGTTGAGGACTAAGCTTAAGTTTTTTGCGCTTAAGTGGAGCAACTACATTTAAAGCATTACAACAGGCAGAGTTAAACGTTTCAACCAATAGTTCAGTATCCATACAAGATGACAAAGAGGCATTTGAATTTGAAATAAACTTGGAGTAAGACTCACAGAATTTAACAGCAGTATTAGCATGAAAAACACGAGAGAAATGTACAGACTGAGAAAGAATAGGCTGAACATATGAAATAGCAGGCTCAAAGATAACAGGATAATGATCAGAAATGCCAGCATCAGATATTTCTGAGATATGTACAGAGAAACCACGAGTCAAGACTAGATCCAGCGTATGGCCTCCATTATGTGTAGGACTTGAGACAGACTGTACAAAATTGAGTGAATCCATAAGGCTCATAAAGTGTTTAACCATAGGTTTAGAAGGACAACAAACATGAATGTTAAAGTCCCCTAACACCAATATTCTGTCACAACGAGACACTTGAGTAGATAGAAATTCCGAAAACTCATGAATAAATGTCGAACAGACTTTAGGTGGTCTGTAAACTAATGCACAGAGCAGAGGGCCATTTAAATCCATTTTTAAAAGTTGCACCTCAAAACTGAGAAAAGCATCAACAGGCAGAAGTCTACATTTAAATGAGTTTTTAAAAACAGTGGCTACGCCACCACCATGTCCACTTGGTCTGGGAGTGCTGTAGGAGGAACAGTCAGAGGGGGACAGCTCACCAAAAGATGACATGTCACCATTTTTTACCCAAGTTTCAGTCATAAACAAAAAGTCCAAGGCATGAGAAATAAAAAAAAAAATCATTTAAAATAAAAGTTTTATTTGCCAGTGACCTAGCATTCACTAGAGCCATTTTGAATGGTGGGTGAGTAATCGTTGAAGAAGTGGAAATGCCTGATAGAGCACCCGATGAAACAGATTCCAGATGACGGAGATTCTTAAAGTTCACGGTCCCATTTTCCCAACGAGCTTTTGTATGCCATAGGCGAAAAGAAGACCAAACAGCAGGTATCGTAACTCCAGTAGCTGAGGTAGTAGAAGCAATCTTTGTACACTGTCCACGACGGGAGCCCCGATGTATATAACGGGGCCGACGAGCAATTCCAAGTGCGACACAGTGATCGCGGAGTTCGACGTGCAGTTTTGGACAGATTTTAAAATTCAAAGAATGCAAGTCCGAAGATGAATAAAATGGCATATTATAATTCCACAAGCCGGAAGGCAGTAATGAATCCTGCAAAACCGCGCGGAATGTAATAAAAACAGACAAGCCCACAACGAGCATCAGAAGGAAAGACATCCTACAGCCGCATATACTCAGCCAGGTTTTAAAAACACGCGTTAGCCAGCACACCAAAAAACTAGGCCACTTTACAACGCAATTACTTGGCAAGGCAGCCCTTTTTAAGACCACCTCCACCAACCCACTGCGCAAAGATGTGAAAGACACGTCCAAACAACGTCTTTTGTACGTCGTTTTTGAATATTGACGTAATCTAGACGTCCGTCAGACATCTAATGTTTAGTGGGAAGACAAGCACATGACCAGCAACCAACAACCGACACCCCGAAAGAAAGTGTTAACTTACTCACGGAGGACGGTAGAACAGTCGTTACGTGGTGGCGAAAGCTCGCGTTTGGCAGTACAGCTTTATAAGCGGATAACTCCGGTTTTGAGTGAAAAATGTGGTAAGTACATTTTGTTTCATGTAAGTACAACAGCTAGTACTAAGTACTTAATAAGGTAATTACTCCGTATAATATACTTTGATAAAAAATTCTCAATGGTTTTGTAAAGCATTACCCTTTTTACCTTGTCAAAATGATCTCTGCAAAAATCATCTCATTCTAAGGGGTTGTTCCTTTAAATGCAAATGAGCTCTGCTCACCCCGCCCCTCTCTTCTCTCTGTGGAATGACGAACTTGTTTACTTTAGCTGCATTTAGCCACGTTTAGCTGCTAAACTTCCTAACTACCACGTTATAAAGAAAGGCGATCACAAAGATTAATAAAAAATGCTTATATTTACTTCTGCTGTAAGTGAAGCTGGATCATGAATGATTTGCGTGAACATAGACGGATATATGTAGATCGGGAGGTGCATTCCATTCACAAACAAACATAATCTACTGCATCTTCAGCGGCTCAGATGTCGGGAGTAAATGACGACCACTATGTTCATTATTACATCCAGCAACACAACACCTCAGTCGCTGAATTGGAGATATTCTTGTCTAATTTACATCCCTGTTCTGGCATCAAAACATGTAAAGTTACTGGACTGTGACAGCTGGTCTAAGGTAAGAGCTCATGTCAATTAACTATCATGGGAGCGGCCTCTGTCGGTGTGACGGCACACTTGAAAAAGTGGACATTATTTTTACAGACTAATTAAAAACCACTGCATGGATTTTTCTCATTATAGGGTAGATTTGTACATACACTGCCAACACACATTAATGTTCAAACAACATGAAAAAGTGAACTTGGCATCCGATGACCCCTTTAAAATAAAGTATATTTTAAGTAATAAAGTTTTTTTTTTTTTTTTTTTCCCATAATGTGATATTGATATTTTGTGTAAATAAGCTGTAAAATTATGCATTCCATTTTTTTTTCTTGTATGGGCTCCTTGTGCGACTCCTGGCAAGATGCTGCCGTGGGTGGTTGCCCATATCACCCATGCCTAAATCCCCCACTTAAGATACTTTTAATGGACATAGAGCTCTCACTGTAGATGTGACAGTGAGGCCCAAAAAATTAAATAAACCTTTGAACAACAAAAAGTTGTTTAAGTTATAATTTATTTCTTGTCTCCAATAATAGTTATTCACTCACCTGGGATAAAAGGTCACTGCTTCATCACTGAATAAAATAGGTGCTCCCATTGATTGTTCACTCTTCATAGAAACACAGCTGGGCTTTGGAGATGCTGCTCTATGATTCTGATGAACAACATCACCCTCCTCTCTCTCTTCATTGAGGCTCATTTTAGAGGCAGTGCTTTCACTTCTGCATTTGGAAACAGAAATTGCCACGGCTTAAAAAAAATGCCTTTATTGTAACAATGGCTTAGTTTGACTAAGTGTCTCTAAGAATATTTATTTAATGTAGTTTCATAAGAGCTCTATGCAAATTGTCCAACATTTTGCGCTTTTATAATAGTGTTTTCCATGAGAACTCATGGACAGAGTGCGGTGTATTTATTTGAAATTAACATATATTTTATAAAGAACACCACTTTCTCACATAAGAGAATCACAATACTGAAAAAGCATTTTCAGCTGATTTCAAATAAATATAATGGATTGATCAGAAATAGATCTAATTAATAGAAATAATTAGATCCAGTCTTGGATCAGTACACAGTGCGAACGCATTGTGTGAAAGCACAATAAGCCCGTGCTACTTCTGCAAACTTTCCACACACTGACCGCAAACGGATCACATATAAAATGGCCCTTAACGCTGGCAGTCAGTCTTTTTCGTCACTCAGTGTGGTGTCGTGTGCATAACCTAATAAATGCTCTTGATGTGAAGGCGGAAAAAACATTAACCCAAACCAATTCATATACTGCGCGAAATATTATGAAAAGCTATTCATGAAAAGCTAGTGATTATCATATAATATTTTGTTACGAAGAGTAACAGTTGTCTAAAAGAATCATTCTTACTCCGAGTATTGTTTGCAGTAAACCGATCGAGTTTGATACAAATAAGTCGAACTACACAAATACACAAACACAAGTAAGATATCACCCAGTTTATGAGAAGGACATTATACTGGACTTACCATAAATATGTTGGAACTTAAAGCTTTGCTTTACACCAGTCTGAAATGGCGTCTTATCAAAAGATAAATTCAAACTTTCAGTTTCGATTTCTATGAACGATGACGTGACAAGCAACTGAGATACAATAGTGTGTGATGTCATGATGTCACAATGTTATTTCAAAATAATATAATATGTTATTTCATAATATAAAGATTTTATGCATTACGGCCAAAAAAACCCCAAAGAACAGCTGAGATAAACAGTATACCTCGGCGATATTTTTTTTTAAGTTTACACGGCAATATAACACAAACAATGGTCAAGTAGACGTACTTTAAATTTCGATTGAACGAAAGAATGAATGCAAGTAAAGCGAATATTGCACGTCATTAGTCTCTAAATAATCCCGTATGAAATGTCCATTAGAATCTATATGAAAAAACTCAGAATATACTTGTCAATATTTCTTTATTATATGCACCCTGAACACCATTTTACTGAAAACACCATTAATATTATATTTGCAGTTCCCACTTCTTTGAATTTAAATTTATAGAACTACAGGAGGCATAACTGTATACAGAATTATGTAAATGAAGAAAACAAGTTTACCATTACTTTTTACTAACACTGCAAGTTATACATTGTTGGCATTGACATGTAGATAACAAATAATATGCCTTTTTACTGCTGCTGGTGGAGGATCACATCAAAATCAGTTCATCCCTCTCTTCCACTTCAGCACAACTTTTATTAATTTAAACCAGGAATATGTTTCCTGCAGCAAAAAAAACAGTCCTGAGAACAAAACCCTGCACACAAATCTTCGGCATAAAAGCACAGCAGTTCACCTGTACTCATCCTGGTAGCCCTGTGAGAACCTCTTCCAGTTGACCACACCTTAAAATGTAAAAACAAAATCCATATAAATATTTCAACATAATTTTTAACTGGAAAAATTTGCACTGAAGAAAAAAAAAAAAAAAAAAAGTACTATCCAGCAAGGCAAAATGTGCTCTTTTCCGGAACACTTCATTTGTGACCACTTCCCTAAACAGCCTACACGCTAGAGAAACGGTCCGGTATGCGGAATTGCCATCTTCTGAAACAACTTCCTTGAGAATTTCGGACAGGATTTCTGTTGAGACAAAGCTGTTGAGACAAAAATATAAACATTCATATTTGTTTAGAATTGTATATAAAAGCTGTTGGAAAAATATATAACACTGACTACAAACAATGTGTTTAGACAAACCTGATATATTGTTGTCACAGCTGCAGGCTCTGAATAAAACAAACATGATATATGAAGAGTTCAGATGCAAAACCAGCTAAATCCATCTGATGTCTTTCTTTAAGAAATGCATTTTTATCAGGCTCAGATGTATAGGTTTCTATGTAAGTACCAGTACTTCTGATTGGGCTGAGACTGGGATTTTAGCGAGTTTGAAGTAAAAGTATTTGATGGACGTATAATATGTGTTGAGAGCATTCACTCAGTATCATTATCTCATTTTTGACTGAGATGGCTTTTAGCTGGTTTTGCATCTCATCTCTTCATATATTAATGTCCTTTTATAATAATATTAAACTAAATATATTAATGATGCTAAAAATAAATAAATATTAATAGGTACCTACAACACACATGACCAAGTACAGTACATAAACATGATACTTTCAAATCTGAACAATTATATAGCCATTACAACTAAAAATAATGGCCACCCCTGCTGAAAAAGTACACTTTTGGAATTAATAGTGCTTAATGTATATATGTATGCATGTACATGCACAATGAATAACCTGCTTTGTCCAACTCTCTCTGAAGACATTTCCTTTTGTACTGTGAACCTCCTCCTCTTGTTGGTTGAGTGCTAAAGAACAAATTTCACAATATGTATAGTTTTTTTTTTTTTTTTTTTTTTTTTGTACAAAATGATTTTATCCTATTGGTGACAGACCTATTTAATATTAAAGTACATACAAAAAATTAAATAAAACATTTAAATGCTTTCAACTTCTATTAAGTTGTATGTACACCAAAGAAAGTTACTGAAAGTGTTCATGTTTTAAAAATAAATGTTATTTGAATGTTTCCTTTTTCAGTTGTTCAAAATATTGTGACATGTATCGTATCATGAACCCTGTATCAATATATGTATTGAATTGTGAGCCAAGTGTATCATTAGTGCAGAGTAGTGCAGAGTAATGTTTAGTGTAAGTTAATATGCCAACAGCTACAGACATTTGCAGAGTTTAATTAAATAAACATTTGTTAGTTTTTACATAAAATGTTTTACAGTTTTCTCTGTCCATTTTCAGCTGTAAATGAAATTTGCAAGTCTCCTGTGAAGAAAAATTACATGGAACTATTTGGGGATGAAGTACTGAATATCACTCAACCCGTCTTTATCTTATTTGTGAACAAATGTCAGATCTGTGGTTTGTTACTGCACCATTAATGCAACTCAACGAAAACTCCAATGAACAAAATAAACAGTGTTGGGCAAGCTACTTGGAAAATGTAGTGAGCTAAGCTAACAGTTACTCTTCATTAAATGAAGCTTAACTACACTAAAGCTACAGCCTTGGGTAATGTAGCAAGCTAAGCTACAGCAACATGGCAAAAGTAGTTTACTACATCTAAGCTATTTTTTACATTTTCATTTTTCTATTGAACCAACATCATACCAAGTCAATGCTCACTCAGTGATCAATTAAATTGTTAGTCATACAGGCATAAAAGTCCAGTTTAATTGTTTATTCAACCTCTCTTCCAAACCAATTTGGCAACAAAAATCAGTATAATGTACAGGGCTGGGTTTATCTCATATTTTGGGGGGTTAGGGGGGTTGAATTCTTTCTTGAAAAACTATGGCACCTGTTTCAGAATGTTGAATGAATAAAACAGGGAAAACACGAAATTTTATATAAAATAATTTATACATGTAATTGAATAACATAGTCTATATATGAATGGGTGTTTGTCAACTGATTGCATGCCATCAGAGTTTACAGTGTTGACAGCTTCGTAAAAAAAATAGCCTAATGGAAGTGCTGTAGTTTTGCTGTATATAGCTGCTGAAATATGACAGACCGCACAAAAACAGCACTTTAATTTACTGCCATTTTTAAAGATAGTAATTGATTTCATGAATACAAGACTGTGAATAAAAAACAAGTGCCAAATGTAAGCCAGATTTGGCCCAGACCCTGTTACTATCTGGGAAGCAAAGCTAAATTCTATTGTAAATTTGTTAACAGTAAGAATATTTAACCGAATCAAGCTGCTATTTTCGTTTGCCTAAGTTTTTTTTAAAAAACATGCTAACATAAATTGTACGTCTTTGAGAGGAAAAATTAAACCTGACAGGTCACGGCGGCTATAGGCCTATAAGTCACATTTTATTATATTCTGAAATGAACAGGCCTACAGCGTAATGTTATAATGTTCCGACATTATTTCCCTCACTCCACAACAAATCCTTTAACTTTAGTCGTATTCAGAACCGAACGAGGATGAAAATAAATAAATAAATAAATTTGCCTAAACAATCCAAAACAAATTTAAAGCGAAACTGAAAGTAAAGTTGGGCTTATGTAGACTACCTCTCTCGCCACAAATACAAATGTTTCCATATCTGCAATGTATTTGAAGCGAAAATATTATGCATTGGGTAAGCTTTGTACTTCATGCACGTCGACGGAAAATATCATGATGAGCAAAAATGTGCCACGGGACCGGTGTTCACGCTGAACTTCACGTAACACACACTATTTAAATTGACTAGTGTAACTTTTGGGTGACTGTGTTTTATTTTTCAAATGAACAGGCTGCAGTGATTAATTGAAGTGTTAATCCCAAAAATGTCAAAATTTAAGTTTTTACTCCTTGCATTAATATTTGGTCCCCACAATGGAGATTATACCTGTACAGGCACACACAATTAATTAATCAGACTCAATTACAATTTTTTTTAAAAAAATATTTAATTGTCATATTTTTTTCAAAAGTTTTTATTACTATTTTAAGTTTTATTTCTATTATTTTTAGGCTGACCTCAAATGGACTTTGCTTATCATTTGAAAATGTTCCCTTCAACTAAATTATATGATTTTTCTACACACCCAAAACAGAATGGTATCTGGCTGTAAGAGAGCTAAAAAATGCTTTCACCACGTCTCCCTTTTACAATACTATTTTCAGGCTTGATAATCATAATGTGGCATAATTTAAAAACTGATACTTCAACTTTTGACAAAATATGATTTCATATACTGATAATAGTCATTTTATTTCCAAATAAAATCCAAAAACAAAATTTAGTGAGTAGGATGAGCCAATAAGTGATCCTCTGCTGCCATCTTCAGGTTATGAAATCCGTGAGAGAAAACAACATTATTAATAATAAGAGTTACGTTATAATAATAATAATAATAATAATAATAATAATAATAATAATAATAATAATAAATATAATTCAAGGTATACTGACTTAAATTTACATGTCAGATGATAAAAAATAAATTAACAACATAGATATAAATATAACTTTGACTATTTTAGACCTCACGTGCGAAGCCCGCGAAAGAACCAGAGGCTATATAAGCTGCGGTCCGCTCACATCACGCGCACAATCGGACTCCCTTTGACTGAGCGGTCATCGCTTGACGGAAGAGCTTTATCAGGTAAAGTATTTCTGTGTACGTAAGTGTAAAATTGACGGACTGTCATTTAAATGTACCATATCTAAGCCTACTGTTCACATAGACGAGTCTTTCCGTCTTTATTTTCTATGGGCCGCTCTTCAGCACCGCTGACTAACTGTTACCGTTAATACCGTTATCTGTATGACGTCATTTGCGCAGATCTGCTAGGATTGAGAAAACCTCACATTCATGTCGGTCAAGGTAACGTTAGTTAAAAAATATATTCATTTTACACATATCAACAATAATATTTTCACACTTAAATTGTGTTGTCTCAGATTTGAGAGAGCGCGCGACACTGACGCACACTGAACGCGCGCGTGCTCTCTCTCTCTACGTGTGTGAGCGAGCGAGAGACAGAAAGACTCACAGGCCAATGTAGCCTATCCTTATCATAATAATAATAATAATAATAATAATATTTTTTTTTGTTTTTATTAATAACAAATAATTACAATAAAAGTAAAAGATTTAGGCCTGTGTATACAGCAGGGAAGAAAAAAATAATTATATTCAATAATGAAAATATTTATTCTTTTTTCTTTCTTTTTTTTAGGTTGTCCTCCGATTGTTGTAAGTGATCAATCTAGTCATTCTGCATCTTGGACTTGCCATGTTCAACACACTGGTAAGTCAATAATCATTTATTAAAAATCAGTACATTTTAATTTGTACAGATATATGATTCTTTTTTTTTCTCCCCTTTGTTTTTGTGTCAGTAGCTGCTGCACCCCAAATGCTCCACAGCATTGAGCGGCTTTGGCTTTGTAAGTATATTGTTTTCGGCTGACTGTCAAACACATTCACAATATTTGTATGCAGCAGTTTTTTAATTTATGTATTCATTAGTGGTTAGTGAAATATAATTATTTAATTACACAACACACTATGTGAATAGTGTAATGTGCCTTCCTGTTATACCACTTTTAATCTTTTTTTGATGTATTTTTTATTTTTTTGTCAGATTTGTCAAGATCATCTGAAAAGAGTGCATCTGTGCCATGTAAGTAATTAAATGTTATTTTGCTATAGAGTAGATGTGTAAATGTATGTTTACTTTTAGGAAATTAAAATAGGCCATAATATCTTAAGATTAATTTTGTTGTTCTGATTGAGTCAGGGTGTTGTGAGTGGTCAAGTATATGGCCAAAATTAATATTATTACTTTTACAAACATTTTACATGTAATATTTTGAATACTCTATTACCCATAGCTGTAAACTGCACCATTTCACAGGCTGTGATATTCGCCAAAGAGTGCATTGCCAAGTAGTGCAGGGTGCCCAAACTTTTATAAGACTTTTTCTCTTTTTGTTATTTTTAAACTGTAAAGTTGTATTAGTTTAAAATCAAATCTACAACATAATTAAGTCTGCAAAAAGTGAAAAAGCGGTCTAAATACTTTTTAAAATGACTAACCACATAAAGTGTTTTTTTTTCCTCTCAATCTTCTTCTTAGCTTGTCTTTATGCTAAGCTTCATGTTTAAACAGGCAAACTTGTGCCACATACACAAGACTGACTTTTTTTTCTTAATATATTTTCTGCAAATACTGTAGTTTGCTGGATGGAGAACCTGAGAAGTTTATAAACAGATGGCATGGTGGAAGAAATGAGCAGGCCCTACAACAACAAAAAATCTTTCTGAGGTATGCTACAAATGTTAACATTTACCATTGAGATCACATGAGATCTGACTAACATATTGTGTCAATATGTGTCCCCTCTTTATGTCTCTCCTTCATTTATTCTGTCCCTCTTTTAGGATAATCTTGAGGTCCTGAGGGGAGTTTCTATTGTGCTTTTTGTTGATGTCACTTTTTCAATAATAAATTCAAATAAACTTTTCTTATACAGTATTTATATGGCGTAGTTCTTTCTTGGGATGGGGGAGGGGGAGGTACATGTGTGTGTGATATTTTTGGAAATAACATTGTTAAAAAAAAACTGGAGGAAGTCTTTAATAATACGTTTTTGTAGTTTTTAGCGAACCAATTAATTAGGCTATATAGGCTGCTTTAGCAAACCAGCTAATATTGCTTTGGATAATTCTGTTGTTTTTATAAATTAAATAAATATAGGTCTGTATTTCATACACATTTCCATTGGGAATCCAGACTCGGGCCAGTACCGGCTAATTGTATAATCTATGCTGGCGTGATTGTGGCCCGATGCCGGCAGTGTCGGTTCAGTGTCGGTTCAGTTTCGGCCCCCGGACTCGGGCCAGCGTACTCGGGCCGATTCTGGCGCGTCATTCACTCCCGTAATTCACACGAGTCCGGCAACCGCATCTGGCCCGAGTCATTTCTTCCGGCTTGCCGGATTCGGGCCGTTATTGGGCCAGATCATTTTGGCTACCTGGGATTTTGCGTTTCGCCATGAATTTGAAAACCCACACCCACCCACTCCCCATCTCGTTCTTCTGAGTTTGAGATCTTCCCAGAGCACTAGCCTGCTTCAAAGACTAAAATCAAGGCGCCCACCACTAGTTCAAGTACTAAGTTTTTTTCTCAATACCGCTACAATAGAGGCAGTACGTGCATTGCATTCACGCGTTTGCATTGCAGATTATACAGTTTTCTGTTGCTACGTGGGCGCTCAGTTTTTTTCTGACATTTAGCTAAAATATAAAGATTCAGCGCTTCACATAAGCAATTTGGTTGTCTCGACAACAAATGCTAGACTAAGACACACTTTTCTCATCTCCTCGAATGCAAAAAAAAAAACATTAGCCTTTATAAATACATTGCTGTATTATAAATACAGAAAACATGTATTTTTTCAATCAACACTTCTTTACATACCTCAAGTCTGCAAACACGCTGAGATGCTTCAAACTGCGCACCGCACTTCATTCACGAGAGAGGCGGGAGGATTAATACGGTTTGACTGACAGTTTAATGAGCCAATGGCGTCACGAGGTTTAGTGGCGGTGACGTCGCGTACTGACCCAGGATCAGTGATCCGTAGCAGTTATATTTCCGATTTGAGCTTAAAGTATAGAAAAATATATAGCTTTTAGCTTTTGTTGACGCTACCGCGCTACTTGATCAAAATAAGAGCTTAGCTACTGAAAAGCTATTTGATTCAGAAAACAGCGACGCTACCACCACACTACTGAGAAATGTAGTTAAGCTAGTAGCGTCACTACTTGTAGCTACGCTACTGCCCAACACTGAATGTAGTGTACGTTTATGTTTATTTCTTTTATAAACATACTGTTAATTTCTGTAGAGATAAAACAGTTTTACAGTGGAAGTTAATTAATGCTCTTTTTATATGTAAATTTGTGATTTTTACCACTGCACTGCAGTACTTTATCTCCAATATTTAAAAAAAAATGTAAAACAACAACAACAACAACAAAAAATGGTTCGCACCAAAAAACCATGGTTACCACATATTTAACTACCTAACGAAAAACATACCAGAAATTGTAAACAAAGTGTAGAATAAAAGTAGTCTATCTATAGCAAAACACATTAAAAACAAACATCACGTACAAAGGGAGTTTTGGCACGGTTGCATACTGTCATGACGTTTGTAAAAAAATAAATTATTTTAAATAAAAATAAAATAAAAATATATTTTTTAACCAACCAACCATTTCTGTTCATGTGTTAATACCTCTCTCCCACCTTTCCACAGACTGGTTTACACACTGAGCTGTTAGCTCGTGATATATGAATATACGGTATTATTACATGAGCAAAGACAACTGAAAGTAAGGATTCACATATTACTTTTAAGTCCTTTTGATATCGCTGAGGCTATCTGTTACTCAGACACTAAACCGAGTTAATGTTAAAATATCACTTATTTTACTGATATTTTTACACAAACAGAACAGTTTTGCAAGGTTGTATTTTGGGTACTTTCATGACGTTTTTAAAACGTTTTATTCCAATGTGCATATTACGTTATTTTAACACCTGAATAAAACGTCCCCCGAAAGTTGTAGTTTGGTCTGGTTTTATTTTCGTAGTGGACGAACGTGATATTTACGTTTTTTGACTACTTAAAGAAAACGTTCCAGGTTGGTATTTTTACAACGTTTCTAAAACGTTTTATTTTGCTTACATAATTTATTATTTAAAAAAACGTTTTTAAAACGTTGTACTACAACATTACCTAATTGCAACCAAAATACAACGTTGTGAAAAGTTGTAAAAACGTTTTGTGTTTGCTGGGATTTCAGTCTGATTGAAAAGCAATATCAAATATGCACATTATATGATATATATGCTATAGCCTATTCTATTCAATAATAACGTAAAATGCATCAATGCAGTGATAATTCACCCCACATAAATTACTGATAAATCAGTTATGTAAATGGGAGAGACGCACTCAGGTGCACAATAAATTTTCTTGCATGACATCGCTGCGGGTGGGAGAGACCCCATCTCATTCTTTGCGGGGGGCCTCAAAGAAGTGCGGTACGCCACTGCTGAGGTTGCGTTTCTGCTGTTCAAGGCCAGATAACTTTAATTTGAAAATAATCTAAGGGTTTGTCTTTGAGTGTCGGATGTTTCGTTTCTAAATGGCGCGAGTTTAATAACGAAGATATTGGACCTTTCCAAGGATCATCCAGACATCAGACATCAAACCGGACATTAGTTCGTCACCAATTATTTTGCAGGTGAGCGACATTACTAAAGTGTATTTATTCCTGTTTATACATTTACTCGTTTCAGCGTTGATAAATGTGATTGTTATCGTTGTGATTGTTTCCTTCTTTCTGTTCGATATGATTTTTAAAGGCTAAATGCATGATAGTCAGTAATGACACGGACAGTTTCCTATGCACGCGAAACTCTATTTCGTAGCCGACATAACTAAAAGTAATATCTTGCAGATCAGGCAACTGCCGAGTTTGAACAATTCATTAAGAGAACCGGCTCTTGAGAATTATTTGTTAATGCATTGTTCGTATTATTTTTTTTCCAGTCAGTCATTGGTCATTATTATCATGATTATTACTGGGCT